>NC_044305.1:99403666-99471166 GCF_007474595.2 Lynx canadensis | reverse complement strand
CTTTGCAACTATGAGGTAGGTCCTAGGAATATATCAAAATACGGCCTTGGCCTCAGCATTCAATGGAAATGTTACTTAGCTTCAGCTTCAATCTTCAGAAGGGTGAACTTCTGCCTGATCAATGATCATGTGGTGACAGGGGTGACCAACATATTTAAGTAATGTAACAAGGTGAAAAATAAAAAAATGAAGCATGTTTGGATTCGTCATCATTATCTGAACATGCCCTTTCAAAAAACAGGTTTAGTTTAGTGGAAATCTCCTTATGAGCTTTATCTCTTGAAACGTTATCTGTTGGCAGAATTATGTTATTTTTTATTGAAAGAATAAAATATAAGCATGAAACATATTAATCTTTTACAGAAAACAATTACAATGTACACCTACAATTATTAAATAGGATTAATTAACTGCATTACTAACATTAAGATTACATTAAAAAAGAGAACAGTAGGGGTGCCTGGGTGGCTCAGTTGATTAAGTGTCCGACTTTTGATTTCAGCTCAGGTCATGATCTCATGGTTCATGGGTTCAAGCCCCTATTCAGGCTCTTTCTCTCACTCTCTCTGCCCCTCCTCTGCTCTCTCTCTTTTTCTCTCTCTCTCAAAATAAATAACCTTAAAAAATTTTTTTAAAAAAAGAACAGTATATACTTTCCGAACAAGTGCGTATAAATGTTTTTAAATTACAATTGGCATTCTACTTCTAAACTCTATGGAATTGCTTGGTGTGCTTGTAACATTAAACAGAATAACTTCAAAAAAAAAAAGAGTTTAGGGGTGCCTGGGTGGCTCAGTCAGTTAAGCGTCCGACTTCAGCTCAGGTCATGATCTCCCAGCTCATGGGTTCAAGCCCTCTACCAGGCTCTGTACTGACAGTTCAGGGCCTGGAGCCTGTTTTGGATTCTGTATCTCCCTCTCTCTCTGCTCCTCCCCCGCTCATGCACGCACACACGCATGCACACACTCTCTCTCTCAAAAATAAATAAACATTCAAAAAAAATTTTTAAGAATTTTATAAAAGGAGGGGGGCACCTGGGTGGCTCAGTCAGTTAAGTATCCGACTCTTGATATCAGCTAAGGTCTTGATCTCAGAGTCTTGAGTTGAAGACCTGCATTGAGCCTACTTAAAAAAAAAAAAAAAAGTTTAAGTAGAATAACGTTCAGAAACTATATGTGCACCCTTAAGGGCACCTGGGTAGCACAGTTGGTAAGGCATTCGACTCTTGATCTCCACCCAGGTCATGATGCACAGTTCGTGAGATCGAGCCCCAAGTCGAGCTCTGTAGTGACAGTATGGTGCCTGCTTGGGATTTTCTCTCTCTCTCTCTCTCTCTCTCTCTCTTAAAATAAATAAACTTAAAAAAAAATGAACCTATAAGCACCCTTAGCATTCATACTATGGTGTCTAAACAACATATTTCACTACAAGGAATCAGAGCTCCTTCTAGAAATAGCTGGTCTGGGATGGGAAATGTGCAAGATGAACTTGGAACATCCTGCCATAACACTAAACAGGGAAACATCAAAGACCACTAGAATTGTATCCAAAGGACTCTGGAGCCAACCTGAAGAGGCTCCCACCAGGTAAAGATGGAACAATTTGAAATCAATAAAAATAATATTTATAAATGGATTGAAATACACGAAATAGGTTGAAATCCATGAGTTCATAATATTTTAAAAAATAACTTCATTGGTCACCTTTGCAGGTAATAAGAAACCAAATGGAAAACTAGTAAAGAAAGGGAAAGAAGGAAGCATGTAAATTGCTTTCCCCTTATGACCTATAGGGATCAGCACACTTTTTCTACAATGGGCTATATAGATCTTTTCAGTTCTGTGGGCTGCATATGGTCTCAGTGGTGACTACACCCCTAAGCCCTTGTATTGAAAAGCAGTCATAGACAATATGCAAACAAATGAGCATGGCTGTGTTCTAATAAAACTTTATTTACAAAAATAAGTAGCAGGCTGGATTTAGACTGTAAACTTTAGTTTGCTGACCTTTGATCTAAGTTAACTAATAGTTTATAAGGGATAGTTTCTCTCTCTTTTTTTTTAATGTTTATTTTTGAGACAGACAGAGACAGAATGTGAGTGGGTTAGGGGCAGAGAGAGAGGGAGACAGAATCGGAAGCAGGCTCCAGGCTCCAAGCTGTCAGCACAGAGCCTGACGCAGGGCTTGAACTTATGGACTGTGAGATCATGACCTGAGCTGAAGTTGGATGCTCAACCGACTGAGCCACCCAGGTGCCCCCGGAGATAGTTTCTCTTTTAAAAAACAGTATAGCTGAGGGGCACTTGGGTGGCTCAACCAATTGAATATCTGACTTTGGCTCAGGTCATGACCTCACAGTTTGTGGGTTCCAACCCCCACATCAGGCTCTCTGCCATTAGCGCAGAACCACTTTGGATCCTCTGTCTCCCTCTCTCTCTCTCTGCCCCTCCCCCCCCCGTCTCTCTCAAAAATAAATAAAACACTTAAAAAATTTTTTTAAATAGTATAGCTGACAGATGAACAAGGAATGACACAAACAGACTATAACCATTTCAAAACTGCTAATGAAGTAATAATGGACGTGACTGATCATTGGTGGCTGCTAATTTCATAGAGAGACAACCAGACATTGTGTCTCATGATATAAGGACAACATCCATGAAAGAGACTTGCAAATTAAAAAGGAGAAAAAGAGAGAGAAATCCAGATCAAGAATCTAAATCTAGGCAACTCCCCTCTACTTGCTGGATGGGATGCTGCCTGAATCAAAAATCACTAAATAAATAATTCAATTCAATAATAAAACCAATTCACTTTAAAACAAAAATCTAAATCCGGCTAACAATTTTCAGGAATTACAAAGGACAGAAAAACATGTTATAGGATATCATGTTACTACCTCAATATTTCACAAGATTTCAAAACCGTGAATTCACAAATATGCTGTACAGCAACACAGGAACAATCTAGGCACTTACAGAGCTGTGAAATTACTATTCTCCCACGACAATGTCAAACGTTCAAAATGTGACCATCAATTTGGCCACTACCAGAGTAATAATTATTTCTGGCAAGAAACACCAATGGATATTAAAAACGATGGATGAAAGTTTGATGAGAAACGGGTTATTTACATAGTCACGAAGTTATCTTCCCGCAAGACACTTACTAATTACAAAGAGGAGAAATAGTAACTTCCTTGGAGAAACCTGGCAGACATAATTTTTACCAAGTGATCATAAGGAACATCAACTGTAGTGGGAAAAATAGATGGTGTCTCATGAGGAGAAGCACCGAGAAGGGCATGCTATCAACTACATAGGGTTCATGCCCAAAATATACAACCTGAACCTACTCGTGAAGAAACATCTGAAGAAAAGCAGAATTCAAGGTCCTTTTACAAAATAAATGGCTTGTAATCTCCAAAAGTCAAGAACATGAGAGACACAAAACAGACTGAAGAGCTGTTCTAGATTGAAGGAGTCTAAAGACACACAACCAAGTATACCACATGACCTTGGCTCATTCTGGACACCTCATCCCCCAATTTTTTTTTAAGGATTTATTATTATTATTTTTTTCAACGTTTATTTATTTTTGGGACAGAGAGAGACAGAGCATGAACGGGGGAGGGGCAGAGAGAGGGAGACACAGAATCCGAAACAGGCTCCAGGCTCTGAGCCATCAGCCCAGAGCCCGACGCGGGGCTCGAACTCACGGACCGCGAGATCGTGACCTGAGCTGAAGTCAGAGGCTTAACCGACTGAGCCACCCAGGCGCCCCGATTTATTATTATTTTTAAATGTTTATTTATTTACTTTGAGAGAGAGAAAGAGAGAGCAGGGAAGGAGCAGAGAGAGAGGGAAAAAAAGAATCCCAATATGACCAGGGGCTACTTCCCACGAACCACGAGATCATGACCTGAGCCAAAATCAAGAGTCAAATGCTTAATTGACTGAGCCATCTGGTCGCCCCTAAGACTTTATTCTTAAGTAATCTCTACACCCAACATAGGTCTTGAACTCACAACCCCAAGATCAAGAGTCAAATGCTCCACCCACTGAGCCAGCCAGGTGCCCCCAAATTCTTTTAAATATTTTCTTTTGCTAGAAAAGACATTGAGAAGACAACCGGCAAAATTGGAATAAGGTCTATAGATGAGACAGTAGGACAAAATTTCCCGATTTTGATAACTATATTGTGGTAATGGTTATCCGTTTTTAGACCTATACATGAAGTTGCCTAGGGGTAAAGGAGCATTGTATTTGCAACTTACTCTCAAATGGTTCAAAGAAAAAGTTATAGAAAGAAAGATAAATAAAATGTAGCAAATGTTAACATTTGGTGAAATCTAGAGGAAAACACATGGGAATTCCTCATACTATCTTGTACTTTCTCTGTGTCTGAAATTATCTCAAAATAAAAAGTTAAAATTAATTAACATATATACTCCATATATATGAACTAATTGTATATATCACTCTGTTGACAACTAATTAATAATTCACATAAACTGGCAATTCTGTTACAGTAATATGTAACTCTTTCCAAAGGTAATTGATAACCATGTAAGCCCAAAATCTGCATTAAGTACTGAAAGTTGATGTGCTAATTACTTTTGTTTAAGCATTCCTGGTTCTCCCATGACTATACCATTCGAGTGTTTCCGATAAAAATATTTCAAGGGGTGCCTGGGTGGCTCAGTAGTGGGATAGAGCCCTCCATCAGGCTTCGCGCTCACAGCACAGAGCCTGTTTGGGATTCTCTCTCCCTCGTGCTCTCTCTTTCTAAATAAATAAATAAACTTTAAAAAAATATTTTAAAATAGTGCAAGAAAACGTCCACTTATTAAGATATTGACTAAACGTCTTGGCCGCTAAACATCTTAATAAAGTTGTAATAATACCATAAATTATTCTGATGACATTAGTCATTTCTTTTTATATCCCAGAGATTCTATGATGCATTTAGTTTTAGCCTTGTACAAACCCTGGTTTTAAAATGCAGTCTATTTAGCCAAAATTTTAATCCAGTAACCTTCAAATACACCATTATCCCCATTTTGCCAAAGAGTGCCCTAGGGCCACAGGGGCACAGAGCCAGACCATGGCTGGGCTGAGATTCAAGGCCAAGACTCAAGTCTCAGACCCTTTAGCCAGATTGCCTCCCAGAGGGAAAAGGAGCGGCCTGTCAGTTTGCTCCTCTACCCCTCAGGCCTTGCACTGCTCTCCACACAAGTTCCTCTCTCCTCTTTCAATGTCAAGCAAAAGCAACTGCTTATTAAGAGGCTTTCCCAAACTCCAGGTGCTCTTACCATCCCAGCCCCTCCCTGCATTAACTCTCCTTAGGAGGGTCTGGGAACACCCCTGCTATCATGATGCCTTTCCAACTCCAAGCTTCAACACCAGCATCTCCCTCCCTGACAAGCATTTTACAACCCAAAAGCTTATGGTGTCAAGTGTTTTCATGTCACATATCTTTAACACTCCTGCTCTAATGCTCTACCTCTTCTCCATGGATTCCTCCTAGAAAACAGTTAAATAGATAAGCAAAGACTCTATCCAATATACACAGAAAATCATACTCTGGGGTGCCTGGCTGGCTCAGTTGGTGGTGGAGCGTGTGACTCTTCATCTCACGGTTGTGGGTTTGAGTCCCACGTTGGGTGTAGAGGCTGCTTGAAAATAAAATCTTAAAAAAAAAAAAAAAAAAGAAAGAAAGGAAGAAAAAATGCATACATGTGCAAGAAAGTGGGTCTGGTCAGGAGTAGGAAGCAGACAACAGACCACAGACCAAGTCAACAGATGCACATGACGATCTTACATATATGGTATCTAAGGAACCAAGTTTACTGCCTCAAGATGTGAGAAGAAAAACACAAGGGGGATTGGGGGGAGTAGATTAAGCAAAGCTGCAGTGCACAGCAAGGCAAAGAAAGATGGAGACAACAATGAACTCCATCTCTGAAACTGTCAAGAGACAAGCCATTAAAGTTCTGACTATCCCAGGCAGAAGCAGGGATTAAAAGTGCCTCCTCTGTGATAGGGCTGGAAATGACACCGAAAGGAACAAATGCAGAGATGTTACTCCTCGCTCATCTCTTACTTGTACACACTACTGCTTTGTGAATTGTTCCAAATGGCATTTTCACATTAACTTGGTTGCCAACTCTCAGTACAGGGACAGTCTAGGACTGTGGCTGGAATGATGGCCCTAACACTTCCCACACAGGTGATCCTGGCCCCGCACTTAGGCTCTATCGAAGCTTACTCAGGGATAAAAGAGAGCTTCTGGTAGCAGTCACGCAAGTGTCCCATGTGGTAACAGTTGTAAACAGTGTGACATAGTGCCCTGGAACACTGCAGGTGCTTATAGGGCTGTTTTTTTTAAATGTTGATGTTAAATATTCATGCTGTCAACATTCAACAAATGTCTGTGAGTCACTTTTTTTAAATTTTTTTAATGTTTTAATTTTTGAGAGAGAGAGAGAGAGAGATGGAGACAGAATGCAAGCGGGGGAGGGGCAGAGAGAGAGGGAAACACAGAATCTGAAGCAGGTTCCAGATTCTGAGCTGTCAGCACACAGCCTGACACAGGGCTCGAACTCATGAACTGCAAGATCCTGACCTGAGCTGAAGTTGGACACCCAACCGATGAGCCACCCAGGTGCCCCTGTAAGTCACTTTTCATGAGTCAGGTGTTACAGTTTAATAAAGAAGTATTTTGAGGTGTACTTTCTCTGTAGCACTGCTTTCTGCAGGGCTTGCTGTAGACCCCTTGGAGCAGTGGAGAAAGTAAAGCCCAGTGATGCAGCTGAGCAAGTCCTAGTCCTGCTTCCATTCTTCATAACTGTTTGATCCAGGCAAGTTCACGATCATCCTGAGCTTATGCTCCTCATGGGTGGGGTGGGCCGGGCCAGATGCTCCCTTCCAGCTCAGAGGGCTACAGGGTACCCAGGCAGAGGGTCCTTGCAGAAGAACCTGACGGAAGAACACCCAACCCACCCTAGCAGGTATGTGTTATAAATCTGACCTTAGTGACCCCAATGTACACTTTTTGCAATTTATGAAGAATGTAGTCCCAAACATCAGAAATCACTACTGCCAACAAATTTGGACTTGTAAACTGATCCGCTTTTCACACCATTGATTCCTACTTCTTTTTTTTTCCTCATTGTTAGATCCATCTTTTTTTTTTTTTAAGTAAGCTTTATGCCCAGTATGGAGCTTGAACTCACAACCCTGAGACCAAGAGTCACATGCTCCACTCACTGAGCCAGCCAGGCAGCCCTAGATCCATCTATTTTTAAAAATTTTTTAATCACAGTTTCTATCTCTCATATTTATGTTTTTTTGTTTTCCACACATTTTTTTATAGACGTTCCTACAAATAATGACCCCATTCACTGTATGAGGTTTAAGACATTTATCTCACTAAGATTTAGTGTCTTGCAATAGCCAGATCTCAAGAAGGGCTTACTTAGGACCCCAAGTGCCTCCCCAGCTTCTATCAACCATACTCAGAAGCCCTTCTAATTAATCTTTCCACCATGCTATTGTTTTCAAAAAGAAACCACCTGAAAGATAATTTGGGAAGTGAAAGAAAAAGCACTGAATTACCTGAATCCTGATGTCAAACCATCTTACACACACACACACACACACACACACACACACACACACACAGAAAGGGGAGTAAGGAGGAGACTAATACGTTCTCTGCAATTCTTTTTTTTTTTTTTTTAATTTTTTTTTTCAACGTTTATTTATTTTTGGGACAGAGAGAGACAGAGCATGAACGGGGGAGGAGCAGAGAGAGAGGGAGACACAGAATCGGAAACAGGCTCCAGGCTCTGAGCCATCAGCGCAGAGCCTGACGCGGGGCTCGAACTCCCGGACCGCGAGATCGTGACCTGGCTGAAGTCGGACGCTTAACCGACTGCGCCACCCAGGCGCCCCATCTCTGCAATTCTTAAAATAATTCTGTGTAAATGTTTAGTTATTTATTTCTTTAATACTCAATTTACTGTAATAGTTATAAATGACTGGGACTGATTTTTAACTTAGCTTTAAAAAGGCAACCAATTTATACAGTATTTTATAAAATAAATAACAGGGAAATAATATTTGCATGCTCGGTTCACCAGAGCTCGGTTTATTAACCAAACTATGTTGTAATCCAAGTGGCAGGGGTAGCAAGCACGTTTATGCCTCCCCCTTCTTCCACACCAAAGACACACTGTGTAATCTTCCAACCCTCGCCCACTTCAACAAGGAAAAACTGTCCCAAGTTCAAAACAGTTCCAACGTTAGTAGATAACCACTTTTTTCTCCCAAAGAGGGTAATGAGTGGTGGTAAAACTCTGGGGGCCACCCATTAAAGGTTATTTAAGTCTTCCGGAGCACAGTCGTGATAGAACAACTCAAACCCCAGCCACTCACTCACACACGGTCTATTTGGGAAGGCACATTCCCAGGTCTGGTTCATAAAGTCAGAACAAATGTGCCACCCTCCACCCCAACTGGTAACTCACATCAGGATTTCTGAACTGCGAAACAAAGGTCAGCTGTCCTCCCAAGAGGAGGAGTTAGTTACATCAGGCCTGTGGGTAAAGTCACAAGGGTGGAACGGGGAACACCTAGACTTTAAACTCACAACCAAGTTCAAATCTTTGCACTGGTCGATTATCAGTAGCATGACCTTGAACAAGATACTTGACCTCTACTAATCTGCCCGCACAGCAGCAAAATAGGAATAAGTATCTATTTCATAGCAGGTCAGAAGCTATGAGAAATATTAAGGTTTTAGCAGCTACTGCCAAGCGCTTTCCAAATGGGGTGGAGCTCTTAACGCCCCTCAGGAAGAGCAAATGAGAGCACCCACTTTACCATACGTTTGCCAGCATTTAAAAATCTCATTAAGACAAAATCTCTGGTAATTTGGTGGGCCAAAAAACCAAAACAAAATAAAACAAAAAAGATTCTTTTCTTTTCTAGCATCGTTTGACTACCTGAGAGGTTGAACACAGTTTCACATATGTGGTGGTCATCTGTAGTTTCTTCTTTTGGGAATTCTTTGTTTATATTTATTTTATGGTTACCTTCCACAATTATGGTGAACACTTGGTGCCTTGTTCTTCTTGAATGAGACAGAGTTCTAAAATGCTATAGTACTGGGGCATATGGGTGGCTCAGTTGGTTAAGCGTCCGACTCCTGATTTTGGCTCAGAGCATGATCCCAGGGTCATGAGATCGAGCCCCATGCTGGGCTCTGTGCTGCGTGTGGAGCCTGCTTGGGATTTCTCTCTCCCTCTGCCCCTCTCCCCTGCTCACACACACACCCTCTCTTTCACTCTCAAAATAAATAAATAAACATTTAAAAAAAAAAAACTTCAAAATGCTATGGCACAGTTTGAAAGCATGAATGTGAGTTCCTTTCCTGTCCTGAGGACTCCAGATAACTAAAGTTAGCACCCCTTATCCCTTCCACAAAAGGTCCTGAAAAGGGCCATGTCTAGGAAGACATTTGTAGGATTTTATTTTCAAACTCTGAAATGTATTTCTAAACAAACTGTTCATCTTCCCATGAAAATCTGTAGGCTACATACATAATGAAAAGAAAAGATTTAAGATTCTAAAATTTATTTTAGAACCTTAAAGGTACCTGTCAACTGAGCTAACTCAGAGCCTTCTAACAACTTATGAGTCTAAGAAATAAACTGTACAGCATCCCAGAGCTGTTCACTAAGTAGCACATGTGGTAGAGAGGAAAAGGCAAGCCCCCTTTACTTCCCTGTGTTCCCTTCATCCCCGAATGCCGAGGGTTGGGAAATTGCATTTATATCACTGTCCCTTAAATCCAATCCAGTTTGGGAGAAAACAATAAAACATGGAACATATAATGGGGCACCTGGGTGGCTCAGTCGGTTAAGCATCTGACTCTTGACTTCGGCTCAGGTCATGATCTCATCTCGATTCGTGAGATCGAGCCCCACATTGGGCTCTGCACTGACAGTGCGGAGTCTGCTTGGGATGCTCTCTTTCCCTCTCTCTCTGCCCCTCTCCCTCTCTCTCTCTCTCAAAAGTAAATCAACATTAAAAAATAATAATAAACATGTGAGACATTTAAAAACCTCCTCCTAAAATACATGATCAGATTAGCCAATTGGGGGCAGTTTTGTATAAGCTTTTAAGCAGTCAGTCCTTTTCCAGCCCCAATTATTTATACCTCAGTATCTGCTCCTGACAGCAAAGGAGTTGTATTTTGATTCCACCTTTATCATCCTTCAAAATCAGCCAGCCCCAGACATTAAAAAGAGGAAACACTTACCAGGTGGGTCCTATCTTCCAATCAATGCCCAAAGGTTCATCATTTAACATGATGAAGGTTCCCAATGTTTTTGGTTTTATAGTGGGGTGAAGAGGAAGAGCCCGTACTGACGACATGTCCAAGACCCCCGCTCCAGCCACCCTGCCCTGATTTGAGGACAAAAAGCCATCCGACCATCCAAGGCACTGCTCCTCAATTTCGGCCAGCTCCACCTCTGCACATACATCCCCATCTTCAACTCTTGGGCGAGTCTGTAAAACTGGAAGGACATCTACTGCTGAGCGTCCTCCATCCATGAAAGAAGACTGTCTTCTTCCCAGTTCCATTCTCATTTCCCCTTCCCCCTCGTCTTCTCCATTCATCTTCCACCCTAGCCTACTGCCCTACAAACAGGCTCCCACGCCAGCATCCCAAACACACCCTCTCCAAGGCCCTCAGCTCTTCCCTTCCCTCTACTTGCCATAGCCAAACATCTTAAATGGGTTGTCCAGGTGTCAGTAGACAGGAAATGTGTAAGGTACACAGGGGTAGAGAGGGAAGTCTGGTCTGGGGTTCCGGCTAAGTGAGGGACGGGCCACTACCTGGGACCAGTCCACAACATAGCACCTGGGCACCCGACTGGGAAGTGCTGAGCTAATACCTCTGCCTCCCTGGCTTCATCACTCCCGTTGCCTGAACTGCTGGTCTCAGTGGGCACCAACAGCTTCCTGTTGCTAAATTCCCAAAGCTCCTCTTCATTCCACCGTCTTCTTGTCTCCTCTCTCTGTGGCATCTGACAGTGAGGACCAGCTTCCATAATGTCACAGGACCTGGGTGCTCCTCTTACCTTGGCAAAAGCTCCTTTCCATCCTGCCTCAGGGACTTCTTTCTCTGCTCGGAGCAGCCTGTCCCTTCTTCTCTGGCTCCCTTGTATCATCCTGAGGCTGCAGTTTCAACTATCCACGCATCACCTGCTCACACCCCAGGTGTCTCCAATGAAACTTAGCAGTTCCTCCAAATGAAAGACCCTCGCAGCCTGTGAGTTCTGCTGTTGCCAAAGTAGTCAATGAGCATCCGTTCAGCGTGGGGGGGGGGGGGCAAAGATGGCACACCAGGGTCCCACATGGAAGAAGTCATTCCCTCGGAGGCACTGAGGCTCAGACATCAAGAGTTAAGTGTGACATCAGCCACTTTCTGCCTCCGGTTACTTCCCCTCCCCGCATAAATTCAAGTCACCATTCCAGTCTCTCCCATCCTACCCTTCCTCTCCATCCAGTTACTCTTGGGAGACTTTTCACATCACCCCAGACTCCTGTGAGTCTCCTAACCCTTGTAGCTCCTTTCAGATCTTCTCCCTCCAATCACTATAGTCTAGGCAAACGTACTAGCCACATCACTTCCCAGTGTAATTTTCTATGGTTCTCAGCCACTTCCTGAGTAAGCCCAGATTCTTTCATGACATTCAAGGGATCCCATGCCCTGGCCCCTCATCATGCAGCCAAATGGAGTAACTTGTATTACCCCAGACAGCCCTGAACTTTTTGCCTTTGCTCTCCCAGTGCTGGCTTCCACCTCATGATTGGGGTGAAGGAAGACTTAACACTTCTCACTCCTGCAGGTTTAAAATTTTTTTATAATTAACAAGAATTACATTGAATTAAAGAATGACCGGGGCGCCTGGGTGGCTCAGTCGGTTAAGTGTCCGACTTCGGCTCAGGTCATGATCTTGCAGCTCATGGGTTCAAGCCCCGTGTCGGGATCTGTGCTGACAGCTCGGAGCCTGGAGCCTGCTTTGGATTCTATGTCTCCCTCTCTCTCTCTGCATCCCTGTCATCTGCTCACGCTCTGTCTCTCTCCCTCGCTCAAACATAAATAAACATGAAAAAAAATAAAATAAAGAATGACTGAGTTTCAGGGACTAGTTGTTTGTTTGTTTTTAAAGATTTTATTTTTTAAGTAATCTCTACACCCAGTGTGGGACTTGAACTCACAACCCCAAGATAAGGAGTCACATGCTTTACCAACTCAGCTAACCAAGCACCTCAGGGACTAGTTTCAAACAATTTCTTCTCCCTAAGTTCCTTGATCATGCTAGCCCAAAACAACTTTTCTTCAAGAAGCTTATTTTTTTTTATGTTTATTTACTTTTTGAGAGAGAGACAGACAGACAGACAGAGAGCATAAGCGGGAGAGGGGCAGAGAGAGAGGGAAGCACAGAATCTGAAGCAGGCTCCAGGCTCAGAGCTGTCAGCACAGAGCCCGATGCAGGGCTCGAACTCACAGACTGTGAGATCATGACCTGAGCTGAAGTCAGACACTCAACCGACTGAGCCACCCAGGTGCCCCAACACTACTTCAATTTTTAAGCCCTTTAGGGCAAAGCTGGATCTACTTCATCATATCTCCCATATCCTTGAGCCACTGCCATGATAGGTCCTCAGTAAATATCAAAAGAAATTGAAGAATTATGAATGAATCTTAAGAATGCCAATCTAAATTTCCCCAGTTTGGCAAGTAAAGTTGACTCTAAATTGGAACGACTATATTGGACACCTGGGTGACTCAGTTGGTTAAGCATCCAATTCTTGGTTTCGGCTCAGGTCATGATCTCACAGTTCGTGGGTTCGTGGGTTCAAGCCCTGTGTCGGGCTCTGCGCTGACAGCATGGAGCCTGCTTGGGATTCTCTCTCCCTCCTTCTCTCTCCGCCCTACCCTGACTCGCATGTGCACACACGCTCCCTCTCTTTCTTGCTCTCAAATACATAAATGAAACGTTTTTTAAAAATAAATAAATTGGAGGGGCGCCTGGGTGGCGCAGTTGGTTAAGCGTCCGACTTCAGCCAGGTCACGATCTCGCGGTCCGTGAGTTCGAGCCCCGCGTCAGGCTCTGGGCTCATGGCTCAGAGCCTGGAGCCTGTTTCTGATTCTGTGTCTCCCTCTCTCTCTGCCCCTCCCCCGTTCATGCTCTGTCTCTCTCTGTCCCAAAAATAAATAAACGTTGAAAAAAAAAATTAAAAATAAATAAAAAATAAATAAATAAATTGGAATATAAGTAGGATATCTGCATTACATATATATTTGGATTATTGCATCTTCCAATGAGTTAATCATTATGTCATTTTTTAGGTCACAATTTTGTAACTTTGCACATCACTATAAAGGCAGGAACACTATGTTAAAGGTTACTTTTTGTTAGTGTACCAGCCTACTTTCTCCTCAAGAATCCCAAGAAGTGAGATCGATGAAGAATGAGACCAGCCTATAACTTTCCAACAGTAAAGCAAGTCAGATAACCCTGCCAGATCCACCTACTCAAAGAAAAAAGACTGACAGGGTTCAAGTCCCCTCGACCGAACTGCTCATCATTTGTCCCAGCAATCCAAGTGCCAAAAGTTCCGCCACACAGGCAGGGCCCTCGCAAAAGCTCATTCCATGTAAAAAAAACCCTCATTAAACCCTGAGTTATATTTAGAAAAACATGGAACAGAAGTTATATTTAGATGAAATGGCTTTAAAGAATTTTACCAAAAGCAGCATGTTTACACTGATCTTCCAGAAGAAAAAGATTTACTTATCAGCTTTTACACACAGCTTCTAAAGACAGACAACTTCTCTATCTGTACACATAGATTTCTGCCTGGGTTCCTTCATGTCGGGCAGAAAACAAGAGCATCCAGGATACTTGCAAGACCTCCCATGGGAAGCGACAGGATAGGAAGGACTGAAAAACATGCACACGTTTGGAGAACAGAACAACTTCATACAGAAGCCTGAGTCGAGATGGTCCAAGAAAGGTGCCAGCAATGCGATGCTTGAGCTGCATGACAGTGGTTCTTAAATTCATGAACTGGAACCCCAAGCCATAGACTCCCTTGACAACTCTACCCAGAAGTGTTCTTTTCCAAAATGCCATTAACACACATGTCGCGGTCAAACTACCCTCTACCATTTCATAGCTAAGTCACCGAACCACATTCAACATTTTCTTTTTGGTTCTTATTAGTCTTACACTATTTTTTTTTAACTCTTTAACGTTTATTTATTTTTGAGAGAGAGAGGGAGACACAGAACCTGAAGCAGGCTCCAGGCTCTGAGCTGTCAGCACAGAGCCCGACGCGGGGCTCGAACCCACGAACCAAGAGGTCATGACCTGAGCTGAAGTCGAATGCTTAACCCAGTGAGCCACCCAGACACCCCAGTCTTACACTATTTTTGACATCCACTTTCCTCTGTGTTGGCTTACATTTTCCTAACAAAAAAACTAGTCAACAGCACCAAGGTGGTTTAGTAAACTTGTGAAGCCTTTTCATGAATGAATGTGTCATTTCAGGGTGGCTTTTGGAGGGAGTGAAAGATGGTTTGTGGCAGTTATTCATCTCTTCATAGGCCACAGGGTCCCCAGGGCTCCAGAGGAGAATGAATCATGGCTTGGAGGCTTGGCACACACCCCAGGCTAAGGGGACCTCTTCTCTAAAGAGCCTCAGGAAGAGGCCACTTCCCAGCCTCCCAGCCAAACCAGAGTGGAGGGCAAAGGTAACGCATGGGGAAGACAAGTCCCAACTGCGGGACTGGCCAGCCCCCAGTCATCCCAGCAGGAATTATGCCAGTGCATGAGGGTGCGGCAGCCCTCTTGCTTGCTATTCCTAGGGCCAATTAACACCCTGAAAACCTCCAGCCAACCCCTACTTTTGCTTGTGGCTTGGTATTTCCAGAAAGTGTGAGAACAGCAGAGAACTGAAGTCACCCAGTTTTGTACTACTTACAGGCTTTAGAGTAGCAACGCCTAAGGTTGTGAAATCTAGTAGTAAAACAAAAAAAGACCCAGGATGCCAAAAGGGACAGCAGATCATATATTCCAGGCACCCCTCTGCGTCCAGCTTCACTTACCTCCCCCTCCCCTCTTCTACCCCTTATCTATGTACATTCATTTTACCAGGCTTGGACCCCAAAAGAGGACCACTTGGTCTGCACCTATAGTTTGCCTACCGTGAAAATCACATTAATTACGTTAATATCATCATCCACAGGAAAAGCATCATCTTGACCCTATAGTCCAGACAATCAAGTGCTTAAGTGTTTCCTCACTTGCTTTCTGAAAAGCCCATGATGTTCAAGGATAGGGTCAAAATTAGCAGGTTCTATTGAGCTCATCTAACTGCAGGAAACTCCCCCAGTATATCAGTAAACTTTTGAACCAGGCAGGCCTAACACAATTAAAGGCACAGAAGGGGCACAGAAACTACAGGGAGATTGAACTTACTTCTATACGGGAAGTTCACCAGGGAGACCAGATTATGTAGGAGAGTGGGACAAGATACACTAAGATCTTTAGGAAAGGTCGACAACAGGGACTTGAGTGTCCCTGGAGGCTTAAAAGAAGGATGGTGACATGGGCCAGGGCAGTGAACAGCTGCAGGAATGAGCAGGGACAGTCAGAGACATGCAGAGGAGAAGGTTGGCTTCTCCAAGGAGGGCTCCAAAATTCCCACGCAGGCCTGGATTTAGTAATCAGGAATCCCCAGGACCAGCAAGAAATCAGCCTGTGGAAGTTCTGAGGCAAAAGAACATGTAAGATGGAAGAAGGAAAGAAGGGCAGTAGAAGATGGTGGAAAGACGGGAACCGACACAAACAGAAAACCAGTCCCCCTGAGGCTCTTGGGGTGGGGGTGGGGGGAGCAACAGATGAAGACAGGCAGTTGTCAGAGTTCTCCTTCAAAGAGGAAGAGTCAAAGCACCCCAAAGAGAAACGGGTAGGTGGAAGGACAGCCTGCTTGAGGGAAAAACTGGTCATATTTGGGACACTTCTGGTGACTTGGTCTGCACCAGGACCTGGATCAGTGCTGACTCACAGCCGTTAATGCCTCCCAGACTCCTCTCTCTAGACATCTAATGGTAAATGGAAAAATGGGACTTTGTTACAGGAACCCTAGCAAACCTGAGCTTCCAAAACCCTTTTAGAACTCAGCTACATCGGTGCACAAGGAAGAGAATCAGTGAACACCTAAACAAAGTCGCTGCAGCTTGTTTTGCTCAACTTTTTACTTTACCCACTTTCAATATGAATGAGAAAAGGCACCAGTCAGACGCCCATATCCAGCTTATATTCAGGACTTCCCGGGGTGCTCCAAAGAAGGGACAAAGCTGCGGGGCTTTCCCGGCTAGAAAGACGAAGGTGTGTGGTCCCACGCCCCTCTCCCCAGGTCAGAGCCCCCCACCTCCACTCCACATCCCTTCCGGCCAGGAGAGCGCCTCCACTCTCCATCGACCCTGTACCACGACAGTAGGGAGCGCCCATTCAGTACAGAGCGTTTCTCAGGCGGCCCTTTAATTATGACCATTATTTAAGGACAGCTTAAGCATAAAGTGAGTTTGTCAGGCCTGCTCCTGAGGCGCCAACACCTCCCGCCCCCGAAAAAAGAACGAACTGGCGTGCACTGGCAAGCAAAGAGAACCACTACGGTGCTCGTGGGGCCCAAGGGACGGCGGCGCGCAAGAGTCCGACAACAGTCACAGTCTCAGTAGGTAGGTGCTCACCGAAGATCTGCTATCGGACCTAGCACCTGAGCAGCTGGCCCTGGGGTGGGGTGAGGTGGCGGCGGCTCGGGGGACACAAAGGCCTTGCCTGCCCAGGGCTGCTCCCCTCGCGACGCGGGGGGCGCGAGTTTAGGGCCAGGGAGGGGGCGATGGAATCCGCCCTCATTTGCACGTCGTCTGGGGCCCGGTCAATTTGCTTAATCACGGCTCTAAATGCCAGCGCGCAGCACACAATGCGCGCCCATTAACAGGTTTAAAGTGTCGCAGCGCTCGCTTTAAATGAGAAAAGCCGGCAACAAAGGGGGAAAAAGCCAAGTTCCTCAACTTGAAGAATGCCTCGGGTCACCCTCGAAATCATCTAGGCGAGTTTAAAATCCCAAGCTCCACAGAACAGTTGAGGCCCCCGCTCGACGGCTGGGGGTAGGGAGGGGGGTGTGAATAATCCGCCACGAATACTGGGTTTCTTAGGAACGAACTCGCAGCAGCCCAGTGAAACTGGAGTCGGGGGCAACGTCGCCAAGCCAGCTCCCCCAGCCCACTGCCCAACTGCCAGGGAAAGCTGACGGATTTCCAGGAAGGAAAGCGAGACACCCCCCCCCCACCCCCGTCCAAAAGCGGGCACAAATCCAAGTTCTCCTTTACTACCAGCAAAGAATTTTGGAGGCCGGGGAAGACCCCCAGAAATGGACCCCAAAGCCTCTTCCCCAGTAGAAGGGTAAATTTTAAAGGAACTTTACTTTCCTGCAAGCACTGGCCAGCGCAGCCTAACGCTCGGCAGCCACAGAATAGTTCAACTCCGCAAACTCGTTCTGCCCAGGATCCTCCCGAGACGGCCCCATCCCCCACCCCGTCGCCGAGCCCGGGGGCGCATCCCGCCGGCCCGGCCCCCCACCCGCCCCGGCGCGGCCCGACCCGCACTCACCGTGCGCGCTCCTCCCGGAGACAGGGGTCCGTTGGAGAGGTACGGACTGCTCAGGTCCGGGATCATCAGGAACGGGTACCCAGGGTACGGGGGGCCCTTAAAGAACGCGCCGTCCTGGGGCCTTCTCACTGCGGGTGAGACCGAGGCGGGGGTGAGGCCCGGGCCGCCGGGACAGCGCAGCGGCAGGGGACCCGGGGCGGGGACCGCGCTCCAGGACGGCTGTGGCCGCGGGGGACGGAGAGCAGGGGCACGGCACGGGGCGAGGGGAACCGTGGGCGGCCTGAGCGGAGGCGCTGGGCGCAGCGGGGCCCGCGCCTGGGGGCTGCCCAGACCCGCACGTACCTTCGGCGAAATAGTCCCGCGGCTTCTGGAAGGCGTCCCGGGAGGGCTGCGGGCGCCTCTCCGCCTGCGGAGGAGACACAAAGGCGAGGGCGGGTGAGCGGGCGCGGGGCCGGGGTCCCCCGGGGTCGGCCCCGGGAGCCTCCTTACCTCCGAGTCCGAGCTGCTGCTCTGGTTCTCCGACTCGTTGACCAGGGACGACTTGACCTCGTCCAGGTCCCGCTGCGCCGAGGCACTGTCGCTGCTCGGCTCCTGCTCCTCGCCCCCCTCGTCTTGGAAGGGGATCAGCTCGTCGTTCGCCCCGAGGTCGTCCCCTCCGCCGGCCGCCCCGGCGCCCGAGCCGCCGCCGCCGCCGCCGCCTCCCCCGCCGCCGCCGCCGCCGAGCTGGGGCATGGTGGGGCCGCGGGCCGGGGCCGCCGCTCTCCGAGCCCCTCGCCGCCCGCGCCCGGCCCGGCCCGGCCCGGCGCCCGCCCCTCCCTCCCTCCCTCCCTCCCGCTCGCCTGCCCGCTCGGCTCGCCGCCGCGGCGGCCGCAGCAACAAAGTTTGACAGGGCGTGGCCCCGCGGGAAGCGGGCCGGCGCGGCCGGGCCGGGGCGGGGGCGGCTCGGCTCGGGCCCCTCCGGCAGCGCCCAGCCCAGGGCTCCCCAACTCGCCACCGCCGCCTGCTCCGCCGGGGCGTCCCAGCGCCTGGCCCGCCGGGGAGGGGCGAGCGGCGAAGGAAGGAGGGATCGCCGGGCTGGGCAGGGGGGCCGGAGGGAGGAGCCCCGGCTGCAAGCTGACACCCGCGCGCCTCGCGGAACCCAGAGAGCTCCGGCGCGCACACACTCACTCGCATTCACACTCGCACACCGCTCACTCACACCTTCCGGGGGCTGCGCCTCCCCGCCGCGCGCACCCCCGCGCCCCCAGCCTCGTCCTGGCCCCCTCCCTTGCGCCTAGCCACGCACCCCCGGCGGTCCTTCCCCACCCTCCGGCCCACCCCTCCCACCCCCTAAGCATCCCCTAACTTTCTTCCAAAGAACCCCCACAACTCCTCACCGCTTCCACACACCCCTCCCACCGCATCGGAGCGCTGGCGGGCGGCACTGCCCCCTGCGGGAAAGCTTCGGACACACAGACTGGCCGCGGACACTCGCTGCCTGGAGTTCCTCGGAGCACTGGACCCCGCCAGCCTGCTCGCCCTCGCCAGATGCGTGGGGCAGAGGATCGGGCCTATTTATGGCATCCCGGAATACGCCGGGTGGCCTTCTGCTCCTGCTCCCGTGGGGTTCCAACGCGCCCTCTCCCTAGCCCGGGTTTTTGACCTTGTTCAGGTGCCTAAAGTCACCCGCCACTAAAATCCCATAGATCACCTGCGCCCCATAGTTCCCGACCGGGTCCTTCCTTAAACGAACAACTCAGTCTTGGTTTCAGAAAGGGTTCGGATTTGGTTCGTTGCGAAGGAAAATTGAGTGCTGGTGATCTCTGGAGTCGTTCACAAAGCTGCCTCGGTAGCCAAGGAGCATATAAGAAAAAAATACCCAACCAGTCTCATGCTTACTTAAAGAAATGCCTCTTGTAATTACATTAAGCTAGCATCCCTCTCCAACCAGTTCCGGAAAGTTTTAAAAAGTAGATCCCGTGTCATCCACAGTAGGAACTGTTGGTGGTGAGAGCATCCATTTTAAGACCAGACTGAAAGGCAGTATGGGAATAAAACTGTTTTCAAAACTCCCAGGGGAGTTTTCTACAGCGATTCCTCCCCAAAGGGATAAAGTCACAGATACAAGGAAGTGCAAAGCAGGGGGAGGTTGGCAAGGTGAGTTCTGGGTCTTACAGCGAGTGCCCGGCCCGTGCAGCAGAGCAACCAGCCCAACAGAATGAGGCCCCTGCGCATATGGATCCTAGACTGATTTTTGGAGAAACATTAAATGAAAGTCAGTGTATATGGCACTCATTCATTTTTGTCTTTTAAAAATTGCATGTATGTGTTTGTTCCTGCGCAGAAAAAAGTCTGAGAAGATGCACAAGTTATCAAAAAATACATCCGAGAAAGTGGAGAGGAGAGGAGCCTGTCTTGTTCTGCTTTCTACATATTTTGTTGTTTGTAGCAACCAGAGATGCCTTATCTCCTGTTTACACAATTAATACATGAATGCAGTCTCAAAGCTTCTTCAAACAATATCCATGGATCTCCAGTAGTATCTTGAGTAAAAGCAAAAGTACCTCTTTCTGGCTTGCCATACCTCCCTCCTGTTAAGCACTGTTACTTGTTAGGTGTATCCTTCTAGACATTTTTCCTGGGCATGTGTAAACACATACACAAATATTCAAATTTATTTTCATACATATAGAATTGTACTGTTCACATTATTGTGTGCTATTTCAATTTTATAAGTTTTTTAAATGGGTGACGGGTATTTTGTTGTTGTTGTTTATTTTTTGAGAGAGAGAGAGCATAAGTGTGAGCAGGGAGGGGCAGAGGGAGAGTGAGAGGATCCCAAGAGGCACTTAGCACAGAGCCCCATGTGGGGCTCCAACTCATGAACTCATGAAAGACCATGACCTGAGCCGAAATCAAGAGTCTGAAACTCAACTGACTGAGCCACCCAGGCACCCCTATACGTTTTTAAAACAAAGTTTTTCATGTGGTCCGTAAAACATATTAGTTTGCCATGGTTGCTGTAACAAAGCACCACAAACTTGGTGGCTTAAAACACCAGAAATGCATTATCTCACTGTTGTGGAGACAGGAAGTCCAAAATGAGTTTCACTAAATCAAAATCAAGGTGTTAGCAGGGCCGAATTCCCTCCTGAGGCTCTAGAGAGAATATATTCCTTGCCTCTTCCAGCTTCTGGTAGCTGCCAGCATTCTGTCACATCCCATCACTCCACCTTCAGCCTCTGTGGTCACATTGCCTCCTCCTTTGTCTGTCAAATCTCTCTCTGCTTCCTTCTTATAAGGAAGGACACTTGTGATGTCATTTAGGGCCCACCCAGATAATCTTGGATAATCTCCCCACTCGAGATCCTTAACTTAATCACATCTGCAAGACCCCTTTTCCTTATAAGGTACCATTCACAGGTTCCAGGGATTAGTACTTGGACATATCTTTGGGAGTGAGCCATTATCAGCCAGCCACACCTATCAACCTTAAAGAAATGCAAACTGAAACAGCAAGAGATACCATTTTTCATCTCCTAGATTGCCAAAGGCAGAAAACAATAACACCCAGCACTGGGCCCTGTGCTGTAAAACATACAGCTGCTGGGCATGGTTGTATCACATTTCTGAAGGGAAGTTTGGCAATAGCTATTAAAAACCTTTAAATGTGTGCACTCATCTATACACTTCTAGGATTTTATACTAAGAAAATAACCAGGCGCACAAGTAAACCTACAGAAATGTGTTCATCATAGTAAAAAGCTGGAAACAATCTCATTGTTCCCAGATAGGGAATTGTTACATAAAATCATGATGCATTCATCCAATGGAATGTTATGACATTGTGAAAATGCTTGTCAATGTGGAAAGAGGCTCGTGATAGTGAAAGTAGCAGATTAAAATTAATGTATATAGACTTCTGCTTTCCATTCTAATGGAATACTAAGGTCAAATTGACTTTTCCTTCAAGAACCACTATAGGGGCCCCTGGGTGGTTCAGTTGGTTAAGCATCCAACTCTCGATCTTGGCTCAGGTCATGATCTCACAGCTCGTGAGATTGAGCCCCACGTCAGGGTCTGCGTGCTGTCAGTGTGGAGCCTGCTTGGGATTCTCTCTCCCTCTCTCTCTCTCTCTCTCTCTCTGCCCTTCCCCCACTCATGGTCTCTCCCTCTCATTCTTTCTCAAATAAATAAATAAACTTAAAAAAAAACAAGAACCATTATAAATGTTGGATAAAATGCTAAAATAAAACGACAACAACAAAACCCAGCTGATTTGAAGGCATCAGAGTCAATCAAATCAGCCAGGACTTAAGGAGTCAAAGAGAAGGAAAGTTCACTGAAGGGAGTTTATATTTACTACTGTTTTATCCTCTCGGGGCCTTTGGTGACTTACAACATCAGGCAAAGAGGCCTAACAAAAAGCAACTGTTCAAAGCAGGCAGACTACAGCCTCCTGCCTGTTTTCATAAGTCCTGTGAGCTAAGAATGTTTGGGGTTTTTTTTTTTTTTTTACATTTTCAAATGGTTCCCAAATAAATCAAAGAAGGAAAATAGTTTGTGATATGAAAATTATATCAAATTCAAATCTCAGTGTTGATAAATCAGGTTTTAATGGAACAGAGATAGCCATGCTAAGTTTACATGGTGCCTTCACTGCTTTCACACTATCATGTCAGAGTTTAGTGCTTGCAACAAAGACTGTGGTGTTCTCATTGCTTTATGCCACTACTCTCTACAGAGTAGGGATGAAGCATTTCAGATGCCATGTGTATCACTCAAATTTACAAAGCTTGTGAGGAAACAAGGTGTTTATAGCCTGTAGTATTTATTATATTATTCACCAGCAAGTAGTTTGCAGAAAATATTTACTTTTTTGTTTTGGATTCCTTTTACAGGGCATTAACTACCTGATGAAATTTTTTCCCAGGTTGTATTTTTTGGTTTACTATTTCTGAAGGAATGAATATTCCTTCCAGGTGGTCCAAAAGTTTCCTGGCATGCACCACCAAGCTTAATATAGAAGTATACATTTGAAGTGCTGTTCACATTGCTACGGTAGGTTCCTGGTGTATCTGCTGTGGTCATAATGAATTTTCCCAGCTATGCCACTTAGTCTTTTCGTAAATACGGAGTTAAGTCATTTTTATGGATGAGTTAAGATTTGAGCAAGAGGACACAGCCTACTCAAGTCAATGAGTTAAAGAATTTTCCCATCTATAAAAATCCCACTGAATCATCCCAATAAATGATTATTAAGCATTCTTTGGACTTAAAAAATATAGTTGTGCAAGGAACCCATCTTTCCTGCTGTTCTTAAGGTGGAGAACAGGCAAAATCCAAAGTCATGAGGATTTGGGCTTGCATTTGGGCTCTGATAATTACTATGTGATTCTAGCAAGGTCAAGTTAATGTCCTGAAGCCTTGGTTTCCTCATCTATGAAATAGGGAAACAACCACGGGTTGTCCTGTCTGCTCCTGATTATACAGCCAAATCAGTTGTCAAGGACACCTTTGGCCCAATTTCCAACTGGGGAAATATGAAATATGAGGTATAGAGGAGATGACAATTTATCAACATAAGTCTTATTATTTAGTATTTTCCTCTAACAAGTTCACTTTCCTTTCATGGTTTACTGTGGACTTTCCAGCTTCTGATCATTTTGTGTTATCATTCTCAGCAAAATTACATAAGTGATATTTTCATTTTCTCTCTGATTTTGAAAAAGGAGGTGGCACTCTAGTCCTTTCCTCTAACAGCAGCTTAAAACATATTCCAGTGTTGAGGCACCTGGCTGGCTCAGTCGGTGGAGCGTGGGACTCTTGATATCGGGATTGTGAGTTTGAGCCTCACATTGGGTGTGGAGATTACTTAAAAATCTTAAAAAGAAAGAAAGGAAGGAAGGAAGGAAGGAAGGAAGGAAGGAAGGAAGGAAGGAAGGAAGAAAGGAAGGAAGGAAGGAAGGAAGGAAGGAAGGAAGAAAAAAAAAAGTATTCCAGTATCTCAAAGTGGGGCATACCCAGTTTTGATAAAGGGAACTAATTTTTGCTACCAGAGCCCTATGATCAACCAAATTCTGGTATAAACTTGCCAATCCCAATTCCTATCATTTTGGGGGGTTATTTATTTATTTATTTATTTATCATTTTTAAGTAGGCTCCAACACAGGGCTTGAACTCATGACCTTGAGATCAAGTGTTGCACGCTCTACCGACTAAGCCAGCCAGGCACCCCATCTTTGGGGTATTTATTTATTTATTTTTATTTTTATTTTTGAGAGAGAGAGAGAGACAGAGAGGGGGACAGAGGATCCGAAGTGGACTATGTGCTGACAGTCGCAAGTCACAAACCATGAAATCATCACCCGAGCCAAAGCTGGATGCTCAACCAACTGAGCCACCCAGGAGCCCCTCTTTTGGGTTTTTAAACAGTATTAATCTACTATCACTTTTCCAAATTATGAAAGGAATATTGGTTCCCTTCACCCCCAACAATCTGAAGCAATACACACCAAGCAGTAAGCAGTGCTATTTTCTGGAGATAAATTAATAGGGAATGGGTCTATTACCTTCTACGTTGTCTGTGTGTAGGTATGTGTGTTTGTGTGTATACATGTATTAGGTTCATACAAGTATATATTGAAAAAAATTGTGCTTTTTTTAATAGAAAATGGACAATTCATAAAATGTTGAAAAAATAGTAAAAAGGTAAAAGGAGACAAAAGCATGTTGCAGAATTGATGTGGGCAAGACACATTTGCCATGGCTGGCACTTTACAGCGGTTTCCACCTCCCACATTGCTGGCTCTGTACGGTGGCTGGTTCTGCTGACCTGCAGCCCTGCTCCCCAGGGGAGCTCTACCAGGCCGCGACTACCAGTGCACCAATGAGCACGTGCCATGATTCTGCTTCATTAACTCCTGATTCAAGGTCCAAAGTGAGGATGTGCGCTTGCCAAAGTCTAGGTCATATATCCTGTATCACAGCTGTAAGGAAGAGTGGAAAGTGAGTGCTAAAAGAACAGTTTTAGGTCAGGCTCTCAGGAAACAGATTCTGAGAAGATTTGTGTGCAAGTTTCTGGGGACGGGAATGACATCTGCAAGTGAGGGAACCAGGCTTGGTTGAGTTCCATAGAAAAGCTGAACTGTAAAGCAGTTGCAACAGAAGACTCCCTCGATCCCACAGGGAGTTCTGGAGCTGGAATATTCCTTTAGATTTGCCCCAGATTGAGGCAAGGAGCCAGACCCTTGTTCTCTTACACTGTCTACTCATTGAATATGGGCTGCCGTGAGAGTGGGGGCAAAGTCTTGCGCAAGGCCACTCCCCTTTGCCCAGAGCTATTTCTAGGGAAAGATTCAGCCGTGAGCCATTGGTAGCCAATACTGGCGGTGGAGGAGACGAGTGTCTCAGTCCTAAAGGGGGAATTCTGTGTGGCACACCACAGCATCCACTATAGTCTGTCCCTTGCACCATCTGGATCTGCTCCCTTTCTGTAGTCAGTTCGCTTCATCTGGGAACAGCTCTAGGTTTCTGAATGATCTCATTTCCTGGGAGAACTTTTAAAAGGTTAGCAAGATCATCTACAGCCCTTGCTTCAGCTCGACTCATTCCACAATCTCCCTCCTTACAACACATTCTAGTCTGAAATTTCTCTTACCTGCAATCTAGATGGCTCACCCGATGGATGGCCCAGATCCTGCATACTGGAATAGTCTGAGCCCATAGTCACCATACTTTCTTAGAATACAGCTACTTCCTTTATCCATTTACCATAAATGTTGATGAGGGAGCAGCAAGAGAATTTTCAGTGAATCTCTTGGGTGAAAATGCATTCTTTCCTACCTGGATTGAGTACGGCCTCTCTCCTTCTGATGATCACAATTAGTTAGTTAACCCCATGACAGTATGGCTAGGTCTTTCCTTTCTTGCTAGTCTCTTGTCACAAGGAACCCAAAGTGACTGGGCAGTAGCGATAGGGAACATTTACTCTGTCCCCTAGAGGAAGCATTCTTCTCTGGAAACCAGGAGCTCCAGAACTTAAAATAGAGGGAATACGGGGCTACAATTTTCCAAGTAGGTCAGTGGAAGTAATGGGAAGCGGGTCCACTCTGACTCTTATTCCTTGGTTTCCTGACTCACATGGTCTGTCTGTTGTGGACACAATACCATATAATGGTCATTGATGTAAGATGTATATTGCATCCTGGAGGATAATGTCCCATTCTTATTGAGTATCATCTCTAAGCTGGTACTTCAGCTACACCTTCAAAAGGCTATTCCATCATTTTATCAGTCCAGAGGCTTCTGAGTGGTATGGTATGTGATAGGATCAGCAGATCCCATCATCATGTAGCCACTGCCACATCCTCCTTGCTGTAAATTGGATCTCTTGGGTCAGAAGTGATGTTATGCAGAATTAATTCCCTACTGGTAGATTACTCCATAAGTCCTCAGTTAGGGCATTTTACTGCAGGCAGAAAAGCAAGACTATGTCTATGACATGTATTAATTCCTGTCAAGAGGAAGCAACACACCTTTCAGAGGGACCCGATAATCAGCTTGGCACCAAGTGGCTGATTGGTTTCCTTGAGGGATGGTGCTATATCGGGGCCCCAGCACTGGCTTCTGTTGTTGGCAGGTTAGGCATTGCATAGCAGTGGTAGCTAGACCAGCTTTGGTGGTTTGGAGCTCCTGCTTCGGGCCCATTCATAGTCTCCAAACCTGCCACAATGACTCTTCCATTCCTGAGCCGATTGGGTCAACACTGGGGTAGATGATAACAGGTTGGCTGTCGTCCACTGCCTGAGTCATTCTGTCTGTTTGGTTGTCTGGTGGCTTTTCTGGGGGTGGATGCTCTTGTGTGGTCATCGAAATGCAGTACAAAAATATTCACATATTTTGCCCACTTCCTTAGGTCCATCAATATGAAGCACTGGCAAACTTAAAGCCCACAGACCAAATCCACCCACTGTCTGTAAATAAAGTTTTATGGGAACAAAGCCATGATCATTTATTTACTTGTTGTTGTTTATGGCTGCTTTTGCACTACAACAGCAGCGTTGAGTAGTTGCAATAGCAACTCTATGGCCTGGAAATCAAAAGTAGTTGCTCTGAACCTTTACATAAAATTTTCAAAGACTACTGATCTACTCGCTTCTTTCCAAGACCTTGTCCCCAATTTCCTTTCAGGTCCTTGGTCAATGAAGCCATTTGCCACTGCCTTCAACTCTGTATATTTTCACCTTTGGCTACTTCTCTTTCTACACAGAGTAGGTGACCAGATGTATCACCCAAAGTTCTCACCATTGGTAGGAACTCCCCCCCCCAAATACTTTTTCAGGGTCACTCCTGGGTGAGACAGTACTGTACCAGCAGTCCGCTTTTGGCTTATACCCACATAGCAAGGCAGTTCACCCAAGAATCAGCCTTAACCTTTTGCTTCTATCTTGAGCTTGTAGTCTCAGGAAGAGGCATCGGTGCATCAGAGGAGGGTGACACGGGGCTCTAAATGCTTGGGTAGCTTACTTTGGCCTCTGGCCCAACTTGATAGGTACTACTTAAATTTTATGATGAGTTGCTGCCAGGCTCACTCAAACTTATAACTTGGTAGGTCTGAGAGAAACCGGGTCATGACAGGCAGTTCTGGCCACGTGGTCACTCGATGTCCCACAGTCAGATTTTTCATCTCCGTCATGGTCCGGGAGCATTAGGAGCTGTTTTATAGTCTTGGATTTGCCATGCACTCCTCACAGGTCTTCTCTCACCGTAGGAACCTCCATTATCACAGTCTCCTGGATTACATGGTCCAATGGCAGGGTTGCTTGCAATGTCATGGGAGTCAGTTGTAGACTTTTCTTGTCCTGGGCCCCACCCAGTGTTGTCAGCCTTCCAAGTGATCCAATAAATAGGTCAGAGCAGTTCTCCCCATTATGAAACATTCTATCTCCAAAACCCAAAATGGCTATCAAAGTGTTGTGCTTCCTTATTGGTGGATCTTTAAACACTTTACTAATGTGGTGGGGTCCAGAATCTCCCAAGGATTTAACCTCATTTCTCTGGTGAGCATGACTTGCTATTTCTTCCTCACACAGTCCACTTAACACGATGCACTGTTATAGTGGACCAAGGTGATGCTCTTCGGGATGTTGAGATAATCCAGATCTATTGGAACTATGTTATCATGGAGTGCCGTGCTGAATTTAAAATATGTCCACACATTTGGTAGAGCATGTGACTCTTGATCTCAGGGTTATAAGTTGGGGCCCCAAGCTGGGTGTAGAGATTATTTAAAAATAAAATCTTGGGGCATCTGGGTAGCTTAGTTGGTTAAGCATCTGACTCTTGATTTCAGCTCAGGTCATGATCCTACAGTTTGTGAAGGCCTTTGTCGGGCTCTGCACTGTCAGTGAGGAGCCCGCTTGGCATTCTCTCTCTCTCTCTCTCTCTCTCTCTCTCTCTCTGTCCCTCCTCTGCTTGCACTCATGCTCTCTCTCTCCCTCAAGGATAAATATACATTAAAAAAAAATAAAAAATCTTAGTGGTGCCTGAGTGGCTCAGTCAGTTAAGCATCCAACGTCTACTCAGGCTCATGAGTTCGAGCCCCGTGTTGGACTCTGTGCTGACAGCTCGCAGCCTGGAGCCTGCTTCAGACTCTGTGTCTTCCTCTCTTTCTCTGTCCCTCCCCCCCAGCAAAAATAAACATAAAAAAAAAAGAAAAATTAAAAAAATAAAAACTCTTAGAAAAAATATGTCCACAAATTCTTTCACATTCCTTGCTTCAGGAGGCGGAGCCTAATGTCTCTTTTTTGTTCTGAGGGAAGTTAGCTGCCATGTTGTGAGAACACTTAAGCAACCACAAGCCCATGTGATGAGGAACTGAGGCTTCCAGCCAATATCCATGTGAATGAATCATCTTGAAAGTGAATCCTCCAGCCCCAGTTAAGCCTCCAAATGACTGCAGAACTTATAGATACCCTGATTACACTCACATGAAAGATTCTGAGCCAAGACCACTCAGCTAATTTCCTCCTGCCCTCCTGACTCATAGAAAACTGTGAGATAATAAATATTGTCTGTTCCAGGGCTTCTGGGACACGGTGCCATGAGATGTTTCTCCCTAGTTATACATGTACAATCCTGAAGTGTGAGGAATCTTCATCAATGGGGGCAATAGCCAGTGGACAAAAGCTCCTCCAGGCTTCTCAGATGGTCCCACAGAATCAAGCACTAGTTATGTATTGTGGTGGCCAGTTCGTCAATGCATCCTTGTACTCACTTTCTCTTTTTCCTCGTTTCTCTCTCTCTCACTTAAAAAAAATTTTTTTAATGTTTATTTTTGAGAGAGAGAGTGCGAGAGTACGAGTGAGGGAGGGGCAGAGAGAGGGACACACAGAATCTGAAGCAGGCTCGAGACTCCGAGCTGTCAGCACAGAGCCCGGTGCAGGGCTCCAACCCACGAGCCATGAGCTCATGACCTGAGCCGAAGCCAGACGCTTAACCTACTGAGCCACCCAGGTGCCCCTCTCACTTTTTTAAATTGAAGTAAGCTCTACGCCCAACGTGGGGCTTGGACTCATGACCCTGAGATCAAGAGTCACATGCTTTACCAACAAAGCTAGCCAGGTGTCCCTCCCTATTTCTGTCTTCTTCACTCTTGTTCTCTGGAATCACCTTCCCCAAAGGCGATCTTTTGTCTGCTTCCAGGAAGACTTACAAGATAATGGAAAAAAGGCACTTGACACAATTCAAACCTGGTTTTTATATATTTAACTGCCCAAAAGTTAGCATATAGAAATACTGAAGTCAGAAACAGTGCTGCTAGTGTCTCCACTATGATTTAACATGATTTTGGAAGTATCAGCCAAAACATACACAAGAGAAAGCATTTTAGACAAGAAATACAATAATTGGAAAAGAAGAGAGAAAGGATCTCCATTTGGCAGCACACCTGGCAGTCTGCAGATGTCTTTTGCTTTGATAGTATTTGGATGGAACAGACCCAGGGATTCCCCTTCTCCCCGCCTAGGAACACCCCCCAATATCCTCTCCATTCCCATCTCCAGACCATCTCCTCGTCCATCCCCTTGCCTCCCAGACCAGCTAACACCATTTTTTGTGCTTAGTCACTTGTCACCAACCAACTTGAGCTCCCAAATTCGAATTATTCCACCTACATGGAGGCCATCGTCAACCACCTGGACGACCTGCACCTGCTGGCCTCCAACACCTGTCTCTCCTGGGCTTCTATTTTGAGCATGAGGTTGTGGCTCTGGAGGGTGTGGCTCCCTTCTAGACCTGCAGAAGCCACCCCAAGATGAGTGGGGCTAAGCCCTGGACACCACAGAAAACACTGTGCCCTGGGGCACCCCAGTGGCTCTGTCCATTAAGCATCAGACTCTTGGTTTGGCTCAGATCATGATCTCACAGTTGGTGAGTTCAGGCTCTTCACTGTCGGTGCAGTGAGAACTCCTTCTCTCTCTGGCCCTCCACAGCTTGTGTTCTCTCTCTCTCAAAATAACTAGATTAAACAAAAAGGGAGGAGGAGGAGAAGAAAACACCGTGCCCCTGGAGAAAAACCCAAACCAGGGCCTTTGACAACCGCAAGCTTGGGGTTCTACCCACGCAGACCCCCACATCTGAGACTTTCTGGAGAACCACTTCCTAGATGAGGAGGGGAAACTCATCAAGACGATGGCGACCACCTGACTCACCTCTGCAGGCTGGTCAGCCACTAGGCTGGACAAGGATCTCTTCAAAAGGCTCACTTGCCGGAGCACCTGGGTAGCTCAGTTAAGCGATCAGGTCATGATCTCACAGTTCGTGAGTTCGAGCCCCGTGTTGGGCTCTGGGCTGACAGCTCAGTGCCTGGAGTCTTCTTCAGATTCTGTGTCTCCCTCTCTCTGTGCCCCTCCCCGGCTTATACTCTCTCTCTCTCAAAAATAAATAAGCATTAAAAAATAAAGGTTCATCCCTCAAGTAAGACTAACAGTGTGCATAGCCTGGCAGACTTTGAAGGGGTCCCTCTGGCACTCCCCTGTTGTCTGGGCTTCTGCCTGACCTTTCCCTTGCAGCCACCAAGAGGCTTTCAACCACCTTGGAGCCCCCACCCAAGTCATGCACCAAGCGGAAACAATAAGGCTTTTTGCAGCAAAACCACAAAACAAACAACAAACAAAAAAGCAAAAACCTATCTCTGTTTGCAGATAATATAATTATTCAGGTGGAACATCCAAAAGAGTTGAAAGGAAAATAATCATAACAATAAGAAAATTTAGTAAAGTAACATGATATAAAATCAACATTAGAAATCGACAACCTTCATATACACAAACACTAAACAATTAGAAAATATAATGAAAGAGAAGATTCATTTAAAATAGCAAAGGGGTGCCTGGCTGGCTCAGTCGGTAGAGCATGTGATTCTTGATCTCCTGGGTGGTGAGGTCAAGCCCCATGCTGGGCACAGAGTGTACTTAAAAAAAAATTTTTTTTTTTAAACCTTGAAAAACAAAGTAGCAAGGGGAGCCTGGGTGGCTCAGTTGGTTAGGCATCTAAGTCTTAATTTCAGCTCAGGTCATGATCTCATGGCTCATGAGTTCCAGCCCCAAACTGGGCTCTCTACTGACAGCGTGGAGCCTGCCTGGGATTCTCTCTCTCCCTCTCTCTGTCCCTCCCCCACTCGTGCTTACGCACACACTCTCTCTCTCTCAAAGTGAATAAACATTTAAACAAATAAAAATAGGGGTGCCTGGGTGGCTCAGTCGGTTAAGCCTCTGACTTCGGCTCAGGTCATGATCTCGCAGTTCGTGAGTTCGAGCCCCGCGTCGGGCTCTGTGCTGACAGCTCAGAGCCTGGAGCCTGTTTCGGATTCTGTGTCTCCTTCTCTCTCTCTCTGACCCTCCCCCGTTCATGCTCTGTCTCTCTCTGTCTCAAAAATAAATAAACGTTAAAAAAAATTTTAAACAAATAAAAATAAAGTAGCAAAAATAAAATAAAATATCTCGCGCAGACCTAAAAGAAATGTCCAAATGCTATATTGGTGGAAACTACAAAACATACATAAAAGATACAAAAGTGGACTTGAACAAATGGAAAGATGTACCATGCTCTTGAATAGAAGGGCTTATTATCATAAAGATGTCAATTCTCTCTAATGTATGTGATGCATTAATCATGATTTCAATGGAAATTACCATCGGGTTTTGCTTTTTCGTTTTCATAGAACCAAACAAGTTTATAATATAAATATGTTATAGGAGAATAAACAAGGAATAGAAACATGGAGAGGCTAGCCTCCAAGAAATTAAAACATTAAAGTCTGTATGACTAAAACAGTATAGAAGTGACACGTGAACAGACAGAAGGACAGATGGATGGAATTGAATAGAAAATCCAGAAATAGGGACGCCTGGCTGGCTCAGTAAATGGAGCATGTGACTCTCCCTCTTGGGGTCGTGAGTTCAAGCCCCACATTGGGCGTGGAGCCTACTTAAAAAAAGAGAGAAAGAGAGAGAGAAAAAATCCAGAAATAGACCTAAGTGCAAAAGGAAATTTGGCATGCAACAAAGGATGTATCTCAAATCAGTGGGGGAAAAGACAAACTTTTAAATAAATGGTGTTGAGACAACTGTGTACCCATATGGAAAAAGATAACATGAGATCCATTATTCTCATGCATTGGAATAAATAATAAATGAGTAGGAGATCTAAATGTGAAACATGGGGACACGTGGGTGGCTCAGTGGGTTAGTGTCAGTCATGATCTCACAGTTCGTGAGTTCGAGCCCCACATTGGGCTCGCTGCTGTCACTGCGGAGTCTGCTTCAGATCCTCTGTCCCCCTCTCTCTCTTACCCCCCTCTCAAAAATAAATCAACATTCAAGAAATAGACAAATAAATATAAAAAATGAAAACGTATAAATACTAGAAAGAAACTGGAGTGCATTTCCTTATAACTTGGGAGTGGGGGAAACAATAATTTGATAAATCAGAAGAAACAGAAGAAAAGGTTAATAAACTTTACTATGTAGATATAAATATGCTTTTGCAGGGAGAAAGAGAGAGAACGTAAATTTTCAAAAGGCAAATTGATGAACTGGGAAAAAGTATTTATAATTTATATCACAAAGGGCTAATGCTCTTAATGTATGATATGAAGTATTCCTGATTTTTAAAATGAGATCAATATATGAACATAGATAGGAAAAGAAATGCAAATGGCAAAGATGCTCAATCTTTTTTATAATAAAGGAAGTGCATATTAAAATTACTCTGAAATAACATTTCTTTCCTATCAGATTGGCAAAAATCCAAAAGTTTGACAACATACTCTGATGGTGAGATGTGGGGAGTTGGGCTCTCTTATATGTTTCTCATGGAATGCAGAGTGATACAATCTTTATGGAAGGCAATTTGGAAATATCTAGCAAAATTAACTATGCATTTATCCTTTGATTTAGCAATCCTACTTCTAGGAAATCTATCCCAAAGACTCACAGGTAAGACTACAATCTCACATACAAACAAGGAGCATTTTGTACACTATTTGTAATAAAAAAGACTGTAAATAATACAAAAGTCCATCAATAAGGAACTGATTAAATGTTACATTCATGCAATCAAATACTGCATAGATGTAAAAAGCAGTGAGAAACTCTATGGCTATTTGTGTCCCCTCAAATTTTACCTCCAGAAGCCTTAATTAACCACCATGCGATCATATCTGGAGATAGGAGAGAGCCCTGCGTCAGGCTCTGCACTGACAGTGTGGAGACTGCTTGGGATTCTCTCTCTCCCTTTCTCTCTCTGCACCTCCTCCTTACCCTCTGCCCCACCCCTCCCCTATATCTCAAAATAAATAAATAAAATATCTCAAAATAAATAAACTTAAAAAAGAATTCTTACTTGGATATTTTACATCATCCAAGAAGATCTAGTCTCATTACAAATTTCTACTATAGAAGATGTTAGTGAGATGTGATGTGCAATATGTGTGTTTTTTCCCCTACTGAAAACTAAAAATGACTTTTTAGCCAAACTTCCTTTAAAAAATAGTAAAAAAAAAAAAATAGTTAAGCTTAGCTTAATGTAATTGATTTCTTTACACAAAATTTTTATTTTTATTTATTTTTTTAAAGATTTTATTAAAAAAATTTTTTTAATGTTTATTTGTTTTTGAGAGACAGAGAGACAGAGCACGAGCCAGGGAGAGGCAGAGAGAGAGGGAGACACAGAATCCGAAGCAGGCTCCAGGCTCCGTGCTGTCAGCACAGAGCCCAACATGGGGCTCAAATCCACAAGCCATGAGATCGTGACCTGAGCCGAAGTTGGACGCTTAACCAACTGAGCCACCCAGGAGCCCCTAAAGATTTTATTTTTAAGTAATCTCTACACCCAACGTAGAGCTTGAATTTGCAGTCCCAAGATCAGCTCTGCCCACTGAGCCAGCCAGGTGCCCCTACACAAAATTTTTAAACAGCTTTATTGAAATGTATTTCACATACAATTGCAAGTGTTCAATTCAGTGGCTATTAGTACATTTACAGAGAAGTGTGACTATCGCCACAGTCAATTTTGGAACATTTTCATCATCTCAAAATGCAACCTGATGGGAGAAGCTGCAGCCATATTGCAAAGGGGCATGCATACAGTAATGAAAGGAATTTGTGACCATTTAAAAACCAATCCATCACATGCAGCGACATCATATTGTATCAAAAGCACTGAAGCTATAAAAGACAAATGGAGTCATTTCATTTTAAGAGAGAGAGAGAGACAGAGCATGAGCAGGGGAGGGGCAGAGAGAGAGGGAGACACAGAATCCAAAGTAGGCTCCAGGCTCTGAACTGTCAGCACAGAGCCCGAACAGAGCTCGAACTCGCAAACCGTGAGATCATGACCTGAGCCGAAGTCAGACACCCAACCGACTGAGCCACCCAGGCGCCTCAAATGGAGTCATTTCAAAAGGGCACAGGGGACACCCTGAAGGGGCTTCCACTGGCCTAAGATGGGACAATTGGAATTTCCTTTAAAATACTCCAGAAAACAAACAAACGAAGTTGGGGTATGGATAGATGAAATAAGATTGGCAGAATGTTGAGAAACGTTGAAACTAAGTTATGGACACATGAAGTTTCATTTTCATTAATTTACATTAATTTTTAATGTTTTGTTTACATTTAAGAGAGAGAGGGACAGAACGCGAGCGGGGAAGGGGCAGAGAGAGACGGAGACAGAATCCGAAGCAGGCTCCAGGCTCTGAGCTCTCAGCACAGAGTCCAATGCGGGGCTCAAACCCATGAACCGCGAGGTCATGACCTGAGCTGAAGTCGGATGCTTAACCGACTGAGCCAGCCAGGTGCCCTACTAGTCTCTTTACATTTGCTGTATTTGAATTTTCCTTAAGACAATTTTTAAAATATTATTTAATATGTAAAAATGTTAAAACTATTATTAAATTTTTAAAACTATTATTTAATATTCAGAGTAAAAATTTTAGGAAATACAGAAATATAAAGAGTATAGAAATTATCGGTGAATCCCACCACTCAGAAATACAATTATTGGACTGTTCTTCTAGGCTGTTCCTATTCGTATGTGCAAACCCTGGTCTCTCCAGCATTGCTCAAGAGTGTCATTAACCATCATTAAATAAACACAGCCTTCTGCCACTCTCCAGGCAGCCGCACCTCACAGTTACCTGTGGGAGAAGCAACTTGCTTGCAGATTGGCACCTGTAATTTAAAGTCTCTGTCCCTGGCACTGTGGTTTTGGGGCACATGTTTGAAACCAGGTTTTATTTTGTTTTTTGTTTTTTGTTTTTTTGCCCTGACTCATGATCTTACTTGGGCAGGTCCCTTCTGACCCTCACACACGTCTGTCCTTGAACTTGCTTAGCTGCCGATTTCTGCGCAGTTTGTCAGGGCCCACTCCCCGCAAAGGGAATTGGGAGTATGCCATAAACCCATATATATCTTTTAACGTAAGCTCTATGCCCACATGGGGCTTGAACTCACAACCCCAAGATCTACCGACGAAGCCAGGCAGGCACCCCGTATACGTACATTTGAAATCAGCCCATCGTAAACGTACCCCATGCCTTTGGAGAGACTCTGTCCTCCACCTTTATATATTACTGGGTAACAAGAAGCGTTCAATTTTTTGGTTTAATTTATATGGATTTATTTTGCAAACTTGACAAATCAGGATCATACCCTACTTTGTTCATGTACCATGAAATATACTTTATGCTATAATTTTTAGTGCTGGCATAATTTTCTGAAGTCTGCATGTTATACATTGAAATTTTCCATAGCATTTTTCACAGCTCTAAATAATGCTGCAACGGGTGGTTTTGTAAATAAACCTTCCCCTCCCTCTCTATTTCCTTAGGACACGGTTCTAGAAACGGGATTACTGCATCAAGGCATTTGAACATTTAAAAACTCCTCCTATGCATGTGTGTAATATTTTTAAGTATTGTCAATATGTTATGTGAAAAATGGTAACTTCCTTTGATTTGCTTTTCTTTGATTACTAGTGGATCTAAAGAAGCATTTTAATGATGCTGGGGAAAGCCCAGGAGATTTTAAGGGGAAAGATGACACAACTCTCTTTTGAAGGGCAATACTTTATGTAATTACAAAAAAAATTTTTTTAATGTTTATTCATTTTTGAGACAGAGGGAGACAGAGCGCAAGTGGGGGAGGGCAGAGAGAGAGAGGGAAACACAGAATCTGAAACAGACTCCAGGCTCTGAGCTGTCAGCACAGAGACCAATGCTGAACCCACGAACCATGAAATCATGACCTGAGCCAAAGTCGGACACCGAACCAACTGAGCCACCCAGGCGCCCCAAGGGAGGACAATACTTTAAATGTGTGTCATATCGACTTTAGTAGTGGTAGAAGTGAGTGGTAGAGAATGCCTGCGTGGCTCAGGAAGTTAAGTGACAGACTCTTGATTTTGGCTCAAGTCATGACCTCACAGTTCTTGAGAATGAGCCCCACATCGGGCTCTGCACTGACAGTGTGGAGGCTGCTTGGGATTCTCTCTTTCCCTCTCTCTCTCTCTCTTGCCTTCTCTCTCTGCCTTCTCTGTCTATCAAAAATAAATTAATAAACTTAAAAGGAGAAGGAGAAGAACAAGGAGAAGAAGGAGGAGGGGGGAGGGGAAGGAGAAGGAGGAGGAGGAGGAGGAGAAGTGAGTGGTAGAGTGCTGAGGCCAGAGAGACTTGGGCTTGAAGTCTAGCACCTTCTAGAGTTGACCTTGGGCAGGTTTGTTGTTGGTTTCTGCATCTGTAAGAAAGGAGTCATGGGAGTCCCTCCCTCCTTGTGTCCTGTGGAGACCTCCTGAGGCAACCCACCCACAGTTCAGCTTGTGCCTGCCCTCGAGTAAACACTCAACACATCACTGTCAGGGTCATGACATGTATGGACATTGGGAAATATTCCAAAACGTTAACAGTGATTGTAGCTGGATAGTAATACTTTGTGTGAGTTTTGGCTGTGTGTGGGGGGGTGGGGTTTCCCTTACCTTGTTCTATATTTTTGAAGTTTTTTACATTGATCATGCGTTACTTTAATGCATTCAAAAAACTTTAAAAAATGTGTTTTTTAAAATGCACCTCCCAGCTGGAAGTCCTCACTCCCCAAGGTTTGCAAGCTTTTCAGCACTAAGCCGGCCCCCCAGGCAGCTGCCCCCCACCCCAGCCGCAGCTGCCTGCCCGGAGTCTCAGCAGGCTGCTAGGATCAGTGTCTCGGGGCTGCCTGCCAGGTGCACAGCTGTGACCCCTTGCAGCTTGAGCTGCTCTGGCCACGGTGAATCGAGGGCCCGGCTGGCCCGGGAGAGGGTCCTGCCGGAGTTGAGCAGAGATGAAGGAGCCAAAAACTGCTGCGCTCCCCCCAGCCCATCCGGTACCACCATCTGTGTTTCTGGCCTGGCAAACCCCAGCAGGCCTTGGATTATTTTTAGAATTGACAGAGGCCTTCCAGATCACCTAGCCTGTGGTTCAGCCTAGGCTGCGCATAAGACTCATTCCGGAAGCATCTTGAAACAAACGGATGCTCAGGCCCTACTGCAGACCTACTAGATCCAAAAATCTCCAGAGGTGGACACTGCCGTCCGCGGGTGATTCTGATGGGCAGACAGTCCAAACTCTGCAGTTCACTGTCGGAGGCCTGGGAGCCAAAGAGCGTCAGTCACATGGTACACTGCGGGACTCACACACAGACCTCAGCCTGCTAATGCAGACAGATCTTCCCAGTACTGATGTATTGAGAGGTCTGAGTGGTTTACAGAGATTTCCTTGGATGTCATCTCAATTAGTCCCCATAACACGGGGTGAGGAAGGTGACTAGATATTATCTCTGCTTTGAAGACTAGGAAACTGAGGCCCAGATGGGTGAATTCCAAAGTCTGAGATAGACCAGAGCTCTAATCTGACTTAATTCCCAAGACGCCCAGAGGCATGATTCCTTCCAGGGGGAGACACTCAGGTGAGAATGCCTTGGAGGGCTTACATTCCTGAGCCCTGCCCCAGACCCACTGTATCAACACATCTGGGTGTGAGGGAGAGTATGTGCAGTTTCTAGAAACTCCTCAAGGGACTAAAGCCTGAGGATCATTTCAGGTGCATCCACTGTGGTGACCCGAGGCTAAATAGCAACAGAATATGCCTATTTAGAATTTAGTTTCAATGGGCACAGGGTCGGGGGTGGTGCGGGACAGGGGGAGACTTCTAAATTCAAGATGGATGAACAAAAGAAAACCTCAAAAACATTATAATTAATACTCTCAGAGAGATAAGATGCTACATTTATTCAAATAAGATAGGATGGTACTTAATTTTAAAAGGAATGGCAACATTGAAAAGTAAACAAAATTCTAAGCGACGGTGCCTTTTAACCCCAAATCTTGGCTTAGCCACACTATCAGTTAGGTATCCATAAAGACATTTTCAGATTTTCAAAGTAAAAAAATGAACCAAACAGCAAATAAACACACAAAAGAATGTGTCCTTTCTCAGAAGGCTATTGTGTATCAGACCTAGAAACCAACCAGTTCAGATCGGAGCAAAGGGACAAAGGACAGAGAAATCTAGATGGATGTCTTCAGGAAAACAATGGACGGGATATATTTGAACCTATGGAAAATCATAACAAGACGCATTGTATGGAGCTGTGGGAATGTAGAGGAAACCTTGGCCAGAGACTTGGAGAAAGCTAAACAAATAAGAATGAGGCAGGGGCAGCTGGCTGGTTCAGTTGATGGAGGGTTGCGACTCTTGATCTCGGGGTTGTGAGTTCAAGCCCCATGATGGGTGTAGAGATCACTTAAAAATAAAATTTTTAAAAAAACATTAAATATAAATTTTATTTTAGTTGTAAATGTTTATAGTAAATAAACATTTGGGAGGGGCAGAGAGAGAAGGAGAGAGAGAATCCCAAGCAGGCTCCGTGCTGTCAGCATAGAGCCCGAATGTAGGACTCGATCTCATGAACCGTGAGATCCTGACCTAAGCCGAAATCAAGAGTCCCCAAAAAAAGAAAAATAAATTAAAAAAAAAAGAATGAGGCAAACACAAAAAATAATGTTAGAAATGAAATGTAATTTTAAAAAAGGTAATAAAAAAAGAAGAAAGAAAAAAGGAAAAAAGAAAGAAAGAAAGGAAAAAGGAAAAAAGAAAGAAAAGGAAATGTAATCCAAATACTTCACCTGGCTTAGTTGTGAACAGTATTTCATAGGTATAATAATGGAAACACTGATTATTTCACCAAAAACTGTGATACATCAAAAAAAATTTAATGTTTATTTATTTTTGAGAGACAGAGACAGAGAGACAGAGCATGAACAGGGGAAGGGCAGAGAGAGAAGAAGACACAGAATTCGAAACAGGCGCCAGGCTCCCAGCTGTCAGCACAGAGCTGGACGCGGGGCTCCAACCCACAAACCACAAGATCATGACCTGAGCTGAAGTTGGATGCTTAACCGGCTGAGCCACCCAGGCGCCCTGCAAAAGTGTGATACATTTATTTATTTGTTTATTTATTTTTAATTTTTTTAATGTTTTTTATTTATTCTTGAGAGAGAGAGAGAGAGAGAGAGAGCGGGGGAGGGGGACACTGAATCCGAAGCAGGCTCCAGGCTCTGAGCTGTCAGCACAGAGCCCGACACAGGGCTCAAACTCACGAATCATCATGATCTGAGCCGAAGTCAGATACTTTACCGACTGAGCCACCCGGGCGCCCCAAAAGCGTGATACATTTGAAAGCTAGGGGAAGGGGTGCTTGGGAGGCTCAGTCACTTAAGCATCTGACTCTTGATTTCAGCTCAGGTCATGACCTCACGCTTCCTGAGACTGAGACCCACATTGTGCTTTGCACGGACAGCACGGAGCCTTCTTGTGATTCTCTCTTGCCCTTGCGTGCTCTCTCTCTCTCTCTCTCAAAATAAATAAATAAACGTAAGAAAAAAAAAAAGGACATAGGAAGGAGGGAAGTGTAAGTTTGAGAGCTAACGCCCCTTTCTGCCACAATGGGAGAAAGTGAAGGGAGAAAGTGAAAGTCAGTGAAGACTGAAGGGATAATAAGTAAAACTGATTATCAAGGGCTAGCAGAACATACATGTTATCTAAAAATATAGAGGTAAATGCTAAGAGAAAATGAGAATAATTGAAAGCGGTTGCTGCTAGGGAGTTGGGGCAGGAAGAAAAGGGGAGAGAAGGGAAGAACCAGGAGACTCATGATTTTCTTAGACTTTTAGCCTTTGTTTGACTTTTTAAGTTATATGTGTGTATTACTGAATCAAAAGAAAGAAAAAAATCATTGCGTGCAAAGGTAAATTCCAAAAATGTTGGACCCCGGGGCACCTAGCTGGCTCAGTTGGTGAAACATGCGACTCTTGATCTCAGGGTCATGAGTTTGAGCCTCATGTTGGGTGTAGAGGTGACTTAAAAAAGAAGAAGGTTTGACCCAATAGCATCTTTGTTTGGTTGAATATCAGAAAGGAAGGAGCACACATTTGCATCACACGTGCCAATAAAAGATTTGTGGGGAGAATATGTAAAGAATTCTTTCTTACTCATCAATGAGGGAGGGGGGCTGAATCTAAAAAGAAATGGACAAAAGATATAAACAGGAATCGTGAACAGTCCACAGATCTATGAAAAATTTCTCACTAGAAATCAGAGACACAAATAAAATGAAATAAAATACCATTAATAAAAATAAAATATCATTTTTTCTTTTTTTGCCTTTTTCTTTTTTCTTTTTTGATATGATTTTAACATTTTATGGTGTAGTCTTCTTTATTTTTAAAGTTTATTTCTTTTGAGAGAGAGTGAGCGCAAGAGGGGGAGGGGCAGAGAAGGAGGGAGAGAGGGAATCCCAAGCAGGCTCTGCACAGCCAGCACAGAGCCGGACGCAGGCCTTGAATCCACTAGCCATGAGCTGAAGTCAGATGATCAACCAACTGAGCCACCCAGGCGCCCCTTTTTGGGGCTTTTTAAAACAATTGTTCCAAAATTGTTCCAAACAACACAACAGAATCTGGGGAGCCTGGGTGGCACAGTTGGTTAAGCATCCGACTTCAGCTCAGGTAATGATCTCGAGGTCTATGAGTTTGAGCCCCGCGTCGGGCTCTGTGCTGACAGCTCAGAGCCTGGAGCCTGTTTTGGATTCTGTGTTTCCCTCTCTCTCTGCCCCTCCCCCACACGTGCTCTCTCTCTGCCTCTCAAAAACAAAGAAAAATAATTTAAAAAAATTTTTTAAAACTGTTGACATAGAGTTATCATATGGTCCGGCAATTCCATCCCTAAATATCTATTTCAAGAGAAATGTCCACACAAAAACTTTCATGCGAATGTTTATAGTACCATTATTCATAACAGCCAAAAAGTGGAAACAGCTTAAATGTTCATCAACTGATGAAAGGATAAACAAAATGTGATATATCCATACAATGGAATGCTATTCAGCAGAAAGAAAGAAAGAAAGAAGAAAGAAACTATTGATCCATACAACATGAAAGCAGGCTAACTGAAAGAGCTTAGACTCACAGACCACATATAGTGTGATTCCATTTATATGCAATATTCAGAACAGGGAAATCTGTAGAGACAGAAAGCAGACTGGTAATTGTTTGGGGCTGGAGGAAGAGAGGAGAGACTGGGAAGTGACAGCTAGTGGATGTGGGATTCCTTTTAGGCGGGATAAAAATGTCCTAAAGTTGATTGTACTAATAACTGTACAACCCCATGACTATACTAAAAACATTGAATTGTGTACGTACTTTTTTGTTTGTTTTATTTATTTTGAGTGGGGAAGGGGCAGAGGGAGAGGGAGAGAGAGAGAATCCCAAGCAGCCTCAGTACACTCAGTGCAAAGCCTGACGTGGGGCTTAAACTCACAAACTGTGCGATCATGACCTGAGCCAAAGTCAGACACTTAACCGAGAGAGCCACCCAGGTGCCCCTCGAATTGAGTACTTTAAATGGGTGAATCATATGGCATGTGAATTATATTTCAGTAAAGCTACTTACAAAAAGATATTAATCTAGCAATTGGATTCCTTGGTATTTACCCAAATGAATTCAAAATGTATGTCAACACAAGAACCTGAACAAGGATGTTTATAACAGTTTTATTCATAATTGCCCAAGCTGGGACACAACCAAGACGCCCAAACCGGGAAGCAACCAAGATGGATAAATAAACAGTGGTACATCCAGACAGTAGAATATTATTCAGCACTAAAAAGAAATGAGCTATCAAGCCATGAAAAGACATAGGGGACTCTTAAATGCTTATTACTAAGAGAAAGAAGCCAATCTGAAAAGGCCGTATACTGTATGATTCCCACTATCTGACATTCGGGAAAAGGCAAAAAAACTATGGAGACAGGAAAAGGATCAGTGGTTGCTACGGATTGGGAGAGGGAGAGATGAACAGGCGGAGCAGAGGATTTTTAGGGCAATGAAACAACTCTGTAACCTACAATGGTGGACACATGTCGTTGTACGTTTGTCAAAACCCATAGAATGTTCAACACCAAGAGCGACCTCTAATGTAAACGTGGACTTTCGGTGACAATGACGTGTCCTTTCAGGGTTGTCAGTTGTAACAAATGCACCACCCTGGGCTCATGTGGAATACATGGGAACTCTGTACTCTCTGTTTGGTTTTGTTGTGAACCTAAAGCTGCTCTAAAAAGAAAATCTATTTGGAAAAAAAGAAACGAAAAGAGTGACAAGCACTTATATTTTTAAGAAAAAGATATTTCACCACCTTCTGGCTTCCATAATTGCTATGAGAAATCTACTATCCAATTGTAGTTTCTTTGTAGGTGACCTGACCATTTTCTGTGGTCTTCTAAAAAGATACTCTTAGATAAGCTCTATGTCAGCAGCTCCGCAATTCACTGCACTGCTCCAGATGTTGGCTTCTTTTTATTTGTCTTATTTCCTGCAGCTGCGAGTCTGGTCTGTTTCAGTACATAGAAGTCTCTTAGCCATTCAACGATATCACCCTTCCATCCTCTCTAGTCTCTCCTTCTGGAGTTCTGATGGACATATGCTGGACTTTCCCATTTTACCTTTCTTGTTTTGTAACCTTCTCTTCATATTTTCTATCTCCTTGCCTCCCTCTCTTGCCATTCTGGATCATTTTCCTCTTCATCTTTGTGTAATCTATTTAACCTTTTCATTAAGTTTTTTTTTCCTTCACTTTTCGAGACAATTGTAGATTCACATGCACTTTAATGTTTATTTTTGAGAGAGACAGAGAGTGTGTGTGCGCGCACGCACACACACACACACGCACACACACGCACACACGAGTGGGGGTGGGGCAGAGAGAGAGAGAGGGAGACACAGATTCCAAAGCAGGCTTCAGGCTCTGAGCTGTCAGCACAGAGCCCCACATGGGGCTCGAACTCATGAACCGCGAGATCATGCCCTGAGCCGAAGTCGGATGCTTGACTGAGCCACCCAGGCGCCCTAATTTCAGGATTTCCCTGTACCAGTGATTTCCTTTGTCTCTCATTGTTTTGCTTTTTCAACAGGGACGTCTACAGCAGCTAGCCCGTCTGTGTCCACCGCATGTGGGGGCCGGGGGGCAAATATCTTTCCTCTTTTGTTGCACAAATTCCCAGAGCAGGACCACGGCTGAGAACGGGAAGTGCACCTAAGGAGCTTCGTCTACACCTGATCGTGACCTGGGAGATGAAATTCTGGACTTTGAGCTGATGCTGTAATGGAAAAAGACTTTGGGGGACCTTGGAAAAAAGAGTGAGTGTATTTTGCATGAGATCCGGACGTGAATTTGGGGGGGGGGGCGAACGTGGACTGTGGGCAGCAGCTTCTAAAGAGGCCCTTAGTGATCCCGCCCACAAGTGTTCCTGTGTCCCTCCTTGAATGTGGGCCGCAGAACCTAATACCCTTCCCGACACCAAGAGCACCTGAGCAAGGCACTCCAGACCCAGACGTCGTGGTTCGATGCATGGCCCTGGGCAGCAGGTTCCCCAAGCCAGCAGGACTGACGGACAGCGGGCCGTGGCATCTCCTGCGGCTCCCGAGACCCACGCTGCCCTGGCTCTCCCCAGCCTCTCTGCCTGCGGCTTCACGCATCCTGCCGTCCTCCCCGGGCCTACCTGCTCTTCCTGCTCTCCCAGTCCCTGTGAGAGCACTACCTCCCTAGGCCGCAAGCTCCACACTCTCCCACAGAAACCTCACACTCCGCAGGGACCTGAGGAGGAAAGCAGTCTCGGTCACCTTGGAAGTGTCAGGGAAGGAAAACATTCTGATTTTTCAGGGACCCTAGCTCTCCTTAGAGCCCAGGATCCTCATCTCTGGAGGTGGGGACGGGCGCTGGCCCCTCCACGACGTTGCCACGTCCTTAGTCACCGCCCTTCTGGACAGACCTGCTGCTGCTGTGCCGGCGTCTGTGTCCATAGCCTGTTCCTGATGCGAAGGTCGTGCTGGGAGCCGGCTGATTGACAGCTGGAGCTCCTTTGGGGCTCATTAGGGGAAGCTGGGTGGGGATCCTGACAAGTGAGCTCTCCCCTGCCAACCCCAGACCCAGGCAGCAGGCAGGGAGCAGGGGGGACAGGGGGCAGATCTCCCTGGGCTGGATGTCCCCTGCATCCTGCCAGTTCGAGGCCCAGCTGTGCCCACGGCTGAGGGGGAGGCTGCACCCCTAAAGGCCCAGCACTGGACTGGAATATTTGCAAGTGCCGTGCCTCCTTCCCGTGGGTGTCCTCAGAGCCCCGCCATATGCCCTTCGCTGCTTTCCATTCTAGAGCCCCGCAGGCTACTCAACACCACTTCCAGACTCTTCTTCCCCCACTTCCTGGGCCCGTGACACACTGGCCTGGCTGTCATCATTATGACATGTTGATTTAATCTCCAAAGAGCTCTTTATGAACCATAGTGTTAAAAACTATATGTAGACTCTACGTCCACATCTCTATTCATAGCATAGGCTTATTTTCTATTTCTGTGTATACCCTTTTATGTTGTTCAAATTTTTTAAAAGTTTATTTATTTTGAGAGAGAGGGAGAGAGAGAAAGAGAGCAGGGGAGGGGCGGGAGAGAGGGAGAGACAGACAGAATCCCAAGCAGACTCTGAGCTGTCAGCACAGAGCCCCAAGCGGGGCTCAAACCCATGAACCATGATATCATGACTTGAGCTGAAACCAAGAGTGAGATGCTTAACTGACTGAGCCACCCAGGCACCCCTTGTTCAAATATTTTCGTATCTCTTTAGTTACTTTCAAAATCAGGAAAAAATAATAGAGATTTCCAATTTGGAATGTGATTATTTTCTCTCCTGGTGATCAAGTACAAGTACTCCAGAGGCTGGCTGATAGTACTTGGATCCCTGTCCTGAGTAACCTTGAGCAAGATACTTAATCTCTCCATTGCTTTAGAATCCTCACGTGGAAAATGGAGTGAATAACCGTCCCTTCCTCAGGGGGCTGCTGTGAAGATTAAATAAGTCAATGAGTTTGAAGTGCTTATTGATACATAGTTAGTCTTAAAAAAGTATTTGTTAAATAAAAATGGAAAATTCATGGGGCTCCTGGCTGGCTCAGTCGGTAGAGCATGTGACTCTTGATCTTGCGGTTGTGAGTTCCAGTCCCACACTGGGTGGAGAAATTACTTAAAAATGAAATCTTAAAAAAAAAACAACACAACAGAATCTGGGGAGCCTGGGTGGCTCAGTTGGTTAAGCGTCCAACTTTGGCTCAGGTCACGATCTCACGGTTCATGAGTTTGAGTCCCATGTCAGGCTCTGTGCTGACAGCTCAGAGTCTGGAGCCTGCTTTGGATTCTGTGTCTCCTCTCTCTCTGTCCCTCCCCTGCTCGTGCTCTGTCTCTGTCTCTGTCTCTCTTTCTCAAAAATAAATAAGACGTTTAAAAAAACATTTTTTTTTAATTAAAAAAAAACATCAGCTCAGCTGTCTGTGGAAGGCTGGTGAGTCATAGGGCCAATGACTCCCATCTCCACCACTGCTGTGCTCCTCCCCACTGTGGCCCCTTCTCCCTAAGGTCAGGATGTCAGAATTTATGTTAGTTCCAGTTACTGCTCCAAGCCATTGGTCCAAGACACTGCCCAGTCCGTAGGCCCCTGCAGGTCCCATGCACCTTCGTCAATCTCTGCCTGTGAATTCTGCCCTGACAACAACCAGGGCCTGTGGACAGACCACCCACGATGTGGCTCTCTGACTTCCCAGTTCAATGAATCCCTCCAGGATTCCTGTCCCTCCAGGGCCATCTTGGAGCCATAGGACTGTTCTGACCTTGAACCCGGACTTCGACCACCTGATTCGCCAAGAGCACCACGCCAGTCCGTTAGCCCAACCAGGTATGCTGGTCCCGCACCGTGGAGCATGGCCTAGGACCAAGTCCCAGCCTTCTTGCCTTGCTGAGTGTGAAGGTCACCCCTCTCTGCTAGTAAAGCCAGTGGTTCCCTCCTGAGGGCCCGCCACTGACATCATTCTCTTTCAGCGCCCCCACCCCTGCCATCACCACACACGTCTGCTTGTCTTGGGATAGAGAAGAAGTTGAGGATTCACCCAATACTTGACTGTGGCTGAAGGGTCTGCTTCTAAGCTTTCTCAAGTTGTTGTATCAGGGTTGTTTTTCTGAGGGTCTCAGTTCCTCACTGGGTGTTGACTAGAGGCCTGCCATAGCTCTTTGCCATGTGGACCTCTCCACTGGGCAGCTCCTAAGGCAACTGGCTTTCCCTAGAGCAAGCGAGTGAGAGCGCCGAAGGAGTCCCCAGGAAAGAAGTTTGAGTTGTTTTGTAACCTGTGATACAGCGAGAAATATATATTTGGCCTGACACGGAGCTCCTAAATCTCAGGGAACTTCCTGTTAGCAAACATGAGAGCATCTTTCGCCCTAATGAGGCAACTCTTAGCAGACCTCTGGATAGCTTCAGGATGAATGCTGGTCACCAGAAAGACAAAGGTATGATTAGGTGGTTGGAACTTTCAGCCTTACTTCCTCCTCCACCTCCCTCCTCCCCAACCTTTGGGTAAGGGAAAGGGGCTGGAGGTTAAGTTAATCACCAACTGCCAATGATGTTTTTAAAAATGTTTGTTTGTTTGTTTGTTTGTTTATTGAGAGAGAGAGAATAAGCGAGTGCGCACGAGCACGTGCAAGCCAGGGAGGGGCAGAGAGAGAGAGAGGGAGAGAGAGAGAATCCCAAGTAGGCTCTGCACTGTCAGAGCAGAGCCCGACTTGGGGCTGGATCCCACAAACCATAAGATCGTGACCTGAGGCTACAACAAGAGTCCGAGGCTTAACTGACTGAGCCAGCCAGGTGCCCCTCAGCTGCCAGTGATTTAGTCAACTATGCCCACATAATGAAATTTCCATAAAACCCCAAAATGACAGAGTTCAGAGAGCTTCCAGGATGCTGATAACATTGAGGTGCCAGGAAGGTGGCACACCCAGAGAAGGCATCGAAGCTCTGAGACCCTTCCGCCATACCTTGCCTCAGGCACCGCTTCCATTTGGCTGTTTCTGAGTAGTATTTTTTAAAAAAATCTTTTTTAAGTTTATTTATTTTGAGAGAGAGAGCAAGCAGGGTAGGAGCAGAGAGAGAGAATCCCAAGCAGGCTCTGCGCTGGCAGCACAGAGCCTGATGTGGGGCTCAAACTCACGAACCACGAGATCATGACCTGAGCTGAAATCAAGAGCTGAGCTCAACCAACAGAGCCACCCAGGCACCCCTCTGAGTATTCTTCTTAATAATTTGATGATAGTAAGTAAAGCGTTTCCCTGAATCCTGTGAGCCATTCTAGTAAGTTACACAAACTGACAAGCTTGTTTATCAGAAATGCAGATGGCAACCTGGGACTTGTGACTGATATCTGAGGCCCGGGGGAGGGCGAGAGAGTCTTGTGGGACTTAGCCCTTAACCTGTGTGGTCTGTGCTAACTCTGGGTAGTTAGTGTCAGAAATGAATTAAATGTAGGACACCCAGCTGGTCAGAGAGATTGTTGGTGTGGAAAAAACTCACACATTTGGTGTCAGAAATGTTGTGACTAAAAATGGCTCAAAATTGAATCTTGGTTAGCAGAGAAAAGAAGTAAAAGGCATAGAGTTTGGAAAGGAGGAGATAAAACTGTTTCTATTATCAGATAACGTGACGGTCTGCATAGAAAATCCCAAGGTCTCGACAAAAAAACTCCTTAAACTAATAAGTAAATTTAGCAAGGTCACAAGATACAAGGCCAATACACAAAAGGAAATCATATTTGTATATGCTAGCAATGTACAAGTGGAAACCAAAATATAGAAAGAAATTAATACCATTTATAATACGAAAAAATGAAATGCTTAGGTATAAATCTAATAACACATGCCCAGGAAAACTACACCCTGATGAAACTCATCAAAGAAGATCTAAATAAATGGAGGAGAGTGCCTGGCTTGCTCAGTTGGTAGAGCACATGACTCTTGATCTCAGGGTTATAGGTTCAAGCCCCACATTAGGCGTAGAGATTATTCAAAAATAAAGTTTTTTTAAAAATGGGGAAACATACCATGTTCATGACCTGGCATGCTTAACACAGTAAAGATGTTAGTTCTCCCTAAATCCATTAAACTCAATTCCAACAAAAATCCCATTAAGGTTTTTCGTAGACATAGATGAGATGATTCTGAAGTTGATATAAAGGGGTGCCTGACTGTCTCAGTTGGTGGAGCATGAGACTCTTGATCTAGGGGTTGTGAATTCAAGTCCCACATTGGGTATAGAGGTTACTTAAAAATAAAATCTTTTGAAAAAATAAAATAAATAAAATTGATGTGTAAAGGCTAGGAATAGCTAAAAATCTTTTTTTTTGAAATAGCTAACATAATCTTGGAAAAGAAGAGTGAAATTGAAGAAATTATACAACCTGCTTATTTATTTATTCATTTATTTTTAAAGTTTATTTATTTATTTTGAGAGAGACTGAGCATGAGCAGGAGGGGGGCAGAGAGAGGAGAGAGAAAATCCCAAGCAGGCTCCAAGCTGTCAGCACAGAGCCTGACGCAGGGCTCGATCTCACAAACTGTGAGATCATGACGTGAGCCAAAATCAGGTGCCCATATTATTTGTTTGTTTGTTTGTTTGTTTAAAATGTTTATTTATTTTGAAGGGGGTGGGGAGAGAGAGAGGGGGACAGAGGATCTGAAGAAGCAGGCACTGTGCTTACAGCAGACAGCCCAACTCAGGGCTTGACCTCACGAACCGCAGGATGGTGGCCTGACCCAAAGTCGAATGCTTAACTGACTGAGCCACCCAGGTGCCCCTACACAACCTATTTTAAAGCTAAAGTAATCTTGGGGTGTCCAACTCTTGATTTCAGCTCAGGTCATGATCTCACCATTTATGAGATTGAGCCCTGTGTTGGGCTTTGTGCTGACAGCGTAGAGTCTGCTTGGGATTCTCTCTCTCCCTCTCTCTCTCTCTCTCTCTGCCCTTCCCTTGCTCTGTCTCTGCAAATAAATAAATAAACTAAAAAAAAAAAAAAGAAACTAAAGTAATGAAGGGGTGCCTGGCTGGCTCAGTCGATAGAGCATGTGACTCTTGATCTCAGTGTTGTGAGTTCAAGCCCCATGTTGGGTGTAGAGATTATGTAAAATAAAATCTTAAAAGAAAAAAAAGCTAATGTAATCAATACATTGTGCTATTGGTGAATGTTTAGATGTGCAGACCAATGAAATAGGACAGAGAGTTCAGAAATATATCCACAGAAACATGGAGATTTGATTTTTGACATTGGTGCAATGGAGGAAGGATAATCTTTTCAACAAATAATATTGGAACAATTCTAATCCATAAACAAGCAAAAAACCCACTTTGACTTAAACTTCATGCCTTATTTTATTTTAAAGATTTCTTAAAAGATTCTATTTTATTAAAAAATTAATGTTTACTTATTTATTAATTGTTTTGAGAGAGAGCCAGGGGACTACTTGGGAGGGGCAGAGACAGGGGGAGAGAGAATCCCAAGCAGGCTCCAGACTGTCAATGCAGAGCCCAACTCAGGGTGGAACCCATAACCATGAGATTATGCCCTAAGCTGAAATCAAGTCAGATGCCCAACTAATTGAGCCACCAGGCGCCCCTAAAGATTTTATTTTTGAGGGGTGTCTGGGTGGCTCAGTCAAGTGTCCAACTTCAGCTCAGGTCATGAACTTGCGGTCCATGAGTTTGAGCCCCATGTCAGGTTCTGTGTTGACAGGTCAGAGGCTGGGATCTGCTTCAGATTCTGTGTCTCCCTCTCTCTCTGCTCCTCCCTTGCTCACTCTCAGTCTCTCTTTCCCTCTCTCAAAAATAAACATTAAAAACAATTAAAAATTTTTTTTGAGTAATCTCTACCCCCAACTTGGGGCTCAAACTCACAACCCAGAGATAAAGAGTCACATCTCCACCAACTGATCTGGCCAGGTGCCTGCCTGGTGCCTTACTTTAAGAAATATGTGTATTTAATTTATTTTGTGTGTGTGTGAGAGAGAATGCATTGTGTGATAGCTGGGGAGGGACAAACGGAGGGAGAGAGAGAATCCCAAGCAGGTTGATGGAGCCTGATGTGGGGCACAAACTCATGAACCATGAAATCATGCCCTGAGCCAAAATCAAGAGTCAGACACTTAGCTGACCGAGCCACCCAGGTGCCCCCTCATGCCTTATTTTTAAAAATTAAGTCAAAATTGAGGCACCTGGGTGGCTCAGTTGGGTAAGCATCTGAGTGCAGGCCATGATCTCACAGTTCGTGAGTTTGAGCCCCATGTCGGTCTCTGTGCTGACAGCTCAGAGCCTGGAACCTGCTTCCGATTCTGTGTCTCCCTCTCTCTCTCTGCCCCTTGCCTGCTTGTGCTCTGTCTCTCTCTCTCAAAAATAAATAAACATTAAAAAAAATGCTTTAAAAAGTTAAGTCAAGTGGTGCCTGGGTGGCGCAGTCGGTTAAGCGTCCGACTTCAGCCAGGTCACGATCTCGCGGTCCGTGAGTTCGAGCCCCGCATCGGGCTCTGGGCTGATGGCTCAGAGCCTGGAGCCTGTTTCCGATTCTGTGTCTCCCTCTCTCTCTGCCCCTCCCCCGTTCATGCTCTGTCTCTCTCTGTCCCAAAAATAAATAAACTTTGAAAAATTAAAAAAAAAAAAAGTTAAGTCAAAATTGATTATAGGGGCATTAAAAACATTTGTGCATCAGAGGACATGAATAGATATTTCTCCAAAGAAGGTAAGAAGACAAACAAATTGCCAATAATGACAGAAAAAGATGTTCAACATCATCAGTCATTACGAAAATGTAAATCAAAAACACAATGAGATACTACTACATACCCACTTAGGATGAAGATTGTTTGTTTGTTTATTTATAAAGAGAGAGGGAGCAAATGAGCGAGGGGCAGAGAGAAAGAGAAAGAGAGAGAGAATATCATGAGGGGCAGAGAGAGAGAGAGAGAGAGAAAAGGAGGGAGAAGCAAGGCTCATGTTTTCTCCAAAGTAGGGCTGGAGCTCACCTGATGTGGGACTTGAACTCACAAAGCATGAGATCATGACCTGAGCCAAAGTCAGATGCTTAACTGAGCCACCCAGGCACCAGAGAAAATGGAATTCTTATACCTTGCTGGTACAAATGTAAAATGGTGCAGCCACTGTGGAAAAACAGTTTATTCTTCAAAAAGTTAAACAGAATTACCACATGACCCAGCACTTCTGCTGACTCAAAAGAATTGAAAACGAGTACTCAAGCAAATATTTGTACATATATACTGTATTCATAGCAGCATTACTCATAACAGCCAAAAGATGGAAACAACCCAAATATCCATCAATGGATGAATAGATAACTAAATTGTGGCATATATAAGTGACAGGGTATTTTCAGTCATAAAAAGAAATGACATTTTTTTAACTTTTTTTTTTTTAAGTAAACCCTACCCCCACTATGGGGCTCGAACTCACAGCTCTATGATCAAGAGCCGCATGCTCTACCAACGGAGTCAGCCAGGTGCCCTAAAAGGAATGAAATACACATGCTACAACATGGATGAACCCTGAAAACATGCTAAGTAACAGAACGTGTACTGTTTGATTTTATTTTATGCAATGTCAGGATAGGTAAATCCATAGAAACAGAAATCAGATAGATGGTTGTGGTTGCTAGGGGTTGCAGGGAGGGGAAAATCAGTACAGGTTTTTTCTTTTTCTTTCTCTCTTTTTGGAGAATTGAAATGTTTTGGAACTAGATAGAGGTGGTGGTTTCATAATATTGTGAATATACTAAAAGCCACTGAACTGTATACTTTATTTTTTAAGCTTATTTATTTATTGAGAGAGAGAAAGAGAGAGAGAGAGAGAGAGAGAGAGAGAGAGAATGAGCAGGGAAGGAGCAGAGAGAGAGAGAGGGAGAGAATCCCAAGCAGGCTTCATGCTGTCAGCACAGAGCCCAGTGCAGGGCTTGAACTCCCAAACCGTGAGACCATGACCTGAACCCAAATCAAGAGTTGGACGATTAACCAACTGAGCCACTCAGGTGCCCCTGAACTGTGTACTCTAAAATGGTTAACTTTATTTTATGTGAGTTTAAGCTCAATAAAAATTAATTGTATAGTTCTTGGATGATGTAACAGAATTTCGTGGTAAAATAAATTTGTAGATATAAACATATAAAGTAAAACCATAAAACTTTTAGAAGAGAACATTGGAGACAATCTTGGTGACCTGGGGTTAGGCAAAGAATTCTTAGCCATGATACTGAAGGAATGATCCATAAAAGGAAAAAACATTGAACTTCATCAAAACTAAAAACCTTTGCTCTGTGAAAGACACAATTAGGAAAATGGAAAGATAAGCCAGCGGGAAAAATTATTTGTACGTCATGTATGTGATAAGGGCTTGTGTCTAGAATATATAAAGAACTGAACTGAGTAAACAAACGACCCAATTAAAATATGGGCAAAGTAGGCATGTCACCAAAGAAGATATGCAAATATCTCACAAGCATATGAAGATGCTGAATATCATTAGCTAATCTGGAATAGTAAATTAAAACCACATTGAGATACCATTACATGCCCATCCAGATGGCTATAATGAAAAGAACTGCAGGGATTAGGCCACTTTGCAGGTATGTCTATTACCAATACACTTTGGGAGACGGAGAAATGTCCACTGGGTAACACAAACCCCAATGCATCTACTCCGAACTGGACTTTGGCCAGAACTCCATTTATTGCCATTTATGACCTGACCCCTAGATGCTCCTATTCTTCTTCTTTTTTAAAAAAGATTTTATTTTTAAGTAATCTCTACACCCAGTATGGGGCTTGAACCCACAAGCCGAGATCAAGAGTTTCACATTCCACCGACTGAGGCCCCAGGAACCTCCTATATGTTCCTATTCTAACAAGGGACCGTGATTACATTTTGGGTCTCAGGTCATCAAAGTCAACTGGGAGTCTGTGGCCAGTGGTCCTCAAAATGTTTGGGTATTTTCCTTTTCCCAATGCCCAATGACCCAAGCAAATAGCCATAAGTCTGTCTGGGAGAAGGCCAGAAGGAATCATTACACATTCAAGTGCCACATGTTACAGGGGCCTTCAATCCTGGAGTTCTAGACTCTTCTTCAATCAGCGGGTTCCGGTTTTGAAAACTGATTTTGGGTAGCAACTGGACAGGGCAGTGTGACTTTTTATTGGAGCAACTGCTCTTAGCTTCATCATCATGACCCTTGATGTTTCCTCTCGCTCCATGGTTCAATTTGAATAGTACCCTTGTTGGCTAACTGACTATTTTGCCTGTGGTTATGCCAAGTTCTCTTAACTGCCTCCATAACTCTCCTCTGCCCTGACCCTGCTGGCTGCCACTTCAGTCTTGCTGCTCACTGTGATAATTGCAGCCCCCTGGCTTCAAGCAGTTAAGCACTGCCACTCTTTCCGTATTGCTTTGGAGTCCTCTCTGGCCATTGCTGGGGAGCCACTGCAGGGGAGGAGAATGGGTCCGCAAGGGAAATGGAGGCAGCTTTGATACCAGGCAGTCGGGCCCCAGACACCACACTTTTACCCAATTCCCACTACTGCCTGCGAAACCTAGAAAATAAATATTAAAATGACCCCTTGGGAGCCTGCAAGGGCTGAGGGCTGGGCACGGGGCTGCCTTTGCATTTCGTGTTGATCCACTGCCCCCATGTGGCCACAGCCCAAACTTCATCTTCGTTGGTTCCCCAACAGTGGCCTACCCTTCAGATTCTGGCCCCTGCTATAAAGACCCTCCAACATCACCCTGATGGGAAGCATACCCCCGCTGGCCTCAGAAAGCACTGTGTGGCTTTGGACTGGGTACTTACCCTCCTGGGCCTCATTTCCCTCCTTTCTAAAATGGGGTGATGATAGCAAAGTAAGTGAAATGATGAAATAAATTAATACAACTAAATTCCTGGATCAGTAAGGGCCCAATAAAGATAAGCTCTGGTGCTGTAATGCTCAGAGGGGCGCCTGACTGGCTGGGTCGGTGGAGCATGTGACTATCTCCAGGTGGCGAGTTCGAGCCCCACAATGAGTGTAGAGGTTACTAAAAAAAAATTATTTTTTTAAATTAGGGGCACCTGGGTAGGTCAGTTGGTTGAGTGTCCGATTTCAGCTCAGGTCACGATCTCATGGTTTGTGAGTTCGAGCCCCGCATGGGGCTCTGTGCTGGCAATGTGGAGCCTGCTTGGTATCCTCTCTCTCTGCCCCTCTCCCACTCTCACTGTCTCTCTCTTAAAATAAATAAATCTTTTAAAAAATTTTTTTAATGTTTATTTTTGAGAGAGAGAGAGAGACATAACATGAGCAGGGAGGGGCAGAGAGGGAGACACGGAATCTGAAGCAGGCTCCAGGCTCTGAGTTGTCAGCACAGAGCCTGACGCAGGGTTCAAACTCATGAGCTATGAGATCATGACCTGAGCCGAAGTCGGATGTCCCACCAACTGAGCCACCCAGGTGCCCCTCAAAATAAATAAATATTAAAAAAAAAAGACTTTTAATTTAAAAATAAGTAGATAAATCGGGTGGCAACTGTCACTGTCCCACCTGTGCTACAGTGGGTGAACTGCGAAGTCAGCTGCCAATGTTGGGGCTCAGCCTTCAACAGTAGGCCATCCCCTTTTCAAGGTTCCTTGAGAAATGCTCCACTAGACTAGCTTGGTTCTTGCTGGCTTGACTCAGATCACTGTTGAGTGAAAGGTGTAGACATTGCTGAGATAATGGGAGGCCTGGCTCTGATCGTGATTTGGAGATTCAGAAGTCCCTCACTAGAGAATGCTCTACTGCTCTCAACGCTGGAAGGACCTTCGTCCCCAGGCTGGGGTCATAGAAGTATGTGTTCTCCCCAAACCTCTCCTTCCTGGACCAGTTGTGTGAGACCACCAGGTGCCTTCCGGGACAGGATTTCTGCCCTTAACACAGCCAGCCTGGGCCGGAGCGGGGATTCAGTCCCAGACCTGACTCTCCCCAAGCTTGGCCCTGTCACTAGAGCAGAGCCTCCCTGCCTCCTTGTCAACACAGAGCCCGTTCATGGGCACTGATCGCCAGCCTCGTAGACCCAGAAAGGGAGCCCTGCCCCTGGCTCACCTACCCCCATCACTGCTGAAGTGATCCCTTCAACCACAGACACAAGCAGAAATGTATCATGAGCTGCGGCCTCTCGTTCCCAGCAATTAGCCAAGCGTGTCCATCTTGAGGACAGAAGAGACAGCTGGAAGACCAGGCTGGTAATTGAAGAAGGCGTAGGTGAAGGGCCACGACTCAAATGTTCCTAATGGGCGATGACCTCCAGCCTGCGAAATGCTAGATTTGGGAAACAATGTTCAAATAATAGCGTAAAGGCCACCAGTTTAATTCTAATCCTGAGAAGGAAATTTATGTGTATTCCTGGGCCAGAGTTTATAAAAGTTATCAAGTGGCTTTAAGTGTCTATCCCAAAATTTTCCCAAGGATGGCTTTCTAAATGTTCCCAGAGAGACTTTTCTGAGTTCTTGGCTCCTCTGAATTTGCCATAGTAAAGATAAGGCAGAGATTTTGAAGGGGTTGGAGAAGGACATTAGAAGAACAAATCATCTTGCGTTTTCTAGAAATGTCCTAATTTTAATTTACCGTCATATCAGATATCATGCCAGATGGATTTCATTCTGTCCGCTTTGAGTCAGACCACCTGGGTCAGGATCTTGGCTCTGGCAGTGACGAGACCTGGAAAATTTATTTGATCTGCCGTCTTCGTGTTAAGCATTCCCCAGCAGCAGGGCGGTGGCCAGCGGCCCTGCAAGGATCATCACTTCAGCTGCGGGGCTGCCCAGCCACACCTCCACGGGCTGGGCTGAAGGAGACGCTGAGCACACGGGGTCAGACAGGATGTTTGTTACCTACACGGGCAGCAAAAGCAAAGTCAGCGTGGCACCAGCTCCTTGTGTCCCTAGTCCCACAGGATGGCACCGAGCTGGGACCCAGATAGCAGATGGCACAGGCAGGGAGCCACTCTGCTGTGCAGAAGCCAAGTGTCACCTCTAGCCTGGCAGCTTTATGGACTTAGGCGGCGGCCTGCAGACGTCTTGTGGAAGCAGGGAGAAGGGGAAAGTGCTGCACTTCGGAACCGGGAAGAGGGACAAGAAATGGCCCCGCAGCAGGCTTCGGGAAGATAGGGAAGTAGGTGAGACTCGGCCCCAGGGCAGCGGCCCACTAGGCCTCTTCTCTCCAGCTGCTCTAGGAGGAAGCGCTGGGCGCTGGGCGGGCCACGGCCCCTGTGCCAGACTGCCTATGTGGACATGTGCAAGGTTGCTGGGTGCCAGGGCAGAGCTGCTCTCCTAAACTTACCCTCATCGTCTGTAAGATGGGGATATTAGGGATATCTAACATCACGGGGCAGTTGGCTGCAGTTCAAAGAGCATGCGACTCTTGATTTCGGGGTTGTGAGTTTGAGTCCCACACTGGGTGTAGAGATTACTAAAAAATAAATAAAAGTTTTATAAAAAAAGGAATATCTAACATCATCTTTTTTTTTTTTTTTTTTTTTTTTTTTTGAGATAAAGTTCACATAAGGGGTGCCTGGCTGGCTCAGTTGGATGAGCATGTGATTCTTGATCTGGGGGCCATGATTAAGCCCCCCGTTGGGTGTAAAGATTACTCCAATAAGTCAACCTTAGAAAAAAGCTTATATAGGGGCGCCTGGGTGGCTCAGTCGGATAAGCGTCTTGACTTTGGCTCAGGTCATGATCTCACGGTTCATGAGTTCGAGCCCTGTGTAGGGCTCTGTGCTGACAGCTCCGAGCCTGGAGCCCGCTTCGGATTCTGTGTCTCCCTCTCTCTCTGCCCCTCCCCCTGCTTGTGCTCTCTCTCTGTCTCAAAAACAAGTGAACATTTAAAAATTTTTTAAAAAGTTTCCATAAAATTCACCATCTTAAAGTGTGTCTAATTCTGTGGTTTTTAGTGTATTCACAGAATTGTGCGGCCATCACGGCTACCTATTCTAGAACATTTTCATCACTCCAAAAAGAAACCCTTACTCATTAGCAGTCAGTCACTCTCCACCTTTTGCTCCCTCAGCCCCCGGGGAGCATGAATCCACCTTCTGTCTCTCTGGATTTGTCTGGTCATTTATTTAAATGGAATCATATAGTACGTGGCCTTTCCAGCTTCTATCACTTGGCATACTGTCTCCAAGGCCCATCTAAGTTGGAGCATGGGTCAGGACTTCATTCCTCTTTATGGCCAAGTGTCCATTGTGCGGATGTATCGTGTTGGGTCTGTCCCTCCACCACTCGAGGGACATTTGGGTTGTTTCCACTCTTCGGCTATTATGAGTAATGCTGCCGTGAACATTCAGGTTTGCATTTTTGTGTGAACATATGTTTTTAATTCTCTTGGGTGCATGCTTAGGAGTGGAATTGTTAGCTCATACAGTGACTCTGTACTTAATGTTTTGAAGAACTGCCAGACTCTTCCGCTGGGGCTGAGTATTTTATACTTGTGTGTATTTAATTTTTTTTTTTAAACATTTACTTAGTTTTGAAAGACAGAGAGAGACAGAGCACGAGCAGGGGAGGGGAAGAGAGAGAGGGAGACACAGAAGCGGAAGCAGGCTCCAGGGTCTGAGTTGCTCGCACAGAGCCTGACGTGAGGCTTGAACTCATGAACCATGAATGACCTGAGCTGAAATCAGACGCTCAACTGACTGAGCCACCTAGGTTCTCCGATACACTAGTATGTATTTTTTAAAAATCATGAAAACCACTCTTAACAGAGCCTGGCCCACAATGTTCATTCTTTCATCCCTTAGATAGTTATGGAGCACCTACTATGTGCCAAGCATTGTTGTAGATACAATGATATAGTGGTGAAAGATAGAGAGCTGGCATTCATGTGTGTGTGTGTTTATATGTGTGTACGGATGCATGATTATATGTCCATGTACATATATGTGTCTACATGTATGTTTGTGTGTGTGCGTGTGTCTACGTGTATGTGTATGCATGAGTCTATGTGTGTGTGTGTCTACATGCGTCTGTGTGCATGTGTGTGTGTGATGGGAAGGTGATGCTGATGCAAGTCATGGGGAAGCAATCAAGCAGGGAAATAAAGCAGGCTGGGGAATTCTGGGCGGGCATGGGATGGCTGTTTTTTGAGAGAGAGAGAGAGAACCAACAAGGGAGGGGCAGAGAGAGAAGGGGACAGAAGATCCAAAGCAGGCTCCATACCGACAGCAGAGACACCAATGTGGGGCTCGAACTCACAAACTGTGAGATTGTGACCTGAGCCAAAGTCAGATGCTTAACCAAATGAGCCACGCAGGTGCCCCATGGGATGGCTATTTTTCCTTCGATGTTTGGGGAAGGCATCAGTGACAAAGGGTAGGAGGTGAGGGAACATGGCCTTTCCAAGAAAAGACAACTGCAGAGACCAAGGTCCCCAAGTTGTGGTGTGCCTGAGGAACAGCAAGGCGGCCAGCAAGGTCAGAGTGGAGGGAATAAAGATAGCGGGGGGGGGGGGGGGGGCACAGGACAGTAACAGGAACCACATCCTGTGGGGCCCCGGGCCCTGATGAGAACTCTGGTTTCACTCAGAGAGATGGGAGCCATTGCAGGGATTTGAGGCTCCTGGCGATGGTGTCTCCTGAGTTCTAGCGAGGTCCTCCAGCCGCCGTGCTGAGAGGGAGTGGGAAGAGACAGGGATGCCACACTGCGGCATGCCCCTGACCCTGTAGGGGATGACGCTGGTCTGGGCCAGGGACAGCCCTGGAAGTGGTGGGAAGGGTCCAGTTCCTGGATAAGTTGTGGCAAGAGAGCCAACAGGATTTGCTGATTAAATGGATGTGAAGTTCAAAGAAAAAGAAGAGTAGAAAATGATTCCAACAGCTTTTGGTCTAAGCAACTGCAAGGACAGAAAGTCGTGGTATGTGATGAGTTGGGGCATCTTCGCTTTGTTCACGGCAGAACCCCACGTGCCGAGAACAGTGCCTGGCACATAGTAGGGCTCACCCAGATGAGTAAATGGAAAGGTGACAGGATCCTAGGGAAGGCCTCTACCAGTGCTTATTTTTTGACACCTATGATCACCAGACCTAGGGTGACGCCTCCCTCCCCCTGGTCTCAAACTCTTCAGAAAAAGATTCTTGTGGGTTTTGTGTGTGTGTGTGTGTATGTGTGTGTGTGTGTGATTTTTACTAGGTCACTGATTTTCATGGAGATTTTTGCCAGAATCTTTTACAAATGTTTGCAGTAGGCAGGCTAATTGAATCAATGTATTGCCTTTACCCAGGTGCATGTGCTCTGTCTTCTGGGATTTGTTCCCAGGAGAATCTTGGGCTGTGTTCTCTGCCTTCTGACCTGCCACCTACTGTTTATTGAATGGTTACTTTGCACCCAGCACTATGTTAACACAGTATTTAATACTATCATTAGCTTCACTTAATAGTGAGGAAATAGACATGCTTTTTAATTCAGGTTAACTTGACCAAGACCACACAGCTCGTTAAGCGGGTAGATCCAAGATTGAAACCCATCTGTGCTCCCAACCACTGCACTTCATCTTCTCCCTTTTCTGGGGTGGGTGTTCCCTTGGTAGGAGTGTTTCCATGGCGACTCCTGCATTCAGAGGCAGACTGGACCTTTCCAACTCTAAGCTTTAATTCCAGAGCCCCATTCTCCAGGTTTCTCCCAAACGTCACCTGTAACTCACCTTGATTTCGAGCCACTACTCTTGACACAAAATTGTGCATCTCTTAATCCTCACCATGAATTTTAAATTTTAACCTTTGACCAAGGAACACCATCTCTTCTTCTCCTCTTCCTCCTTTGGGGTGAACAATACCAGTAATCCAGGGAATTCTGCAAATTTCAGACTCCTGTCCTGAATGGGCTGACCAATTATTGCCCAGGACTTACCTCCTAATTCAGGCACGATTTGGGTACTTATGAAATGGGAGAGGGAACCTCAAGATGATGAGTTCAACCCTAATTTCTTTGTTTTTAAATTTTTTAATGTTTATTTATTTTGAGAGAGAGAGAGAGACAGCATGAGCAGGGGAGGGACAGAGAGGAGAGAGAGAGAATCCCAAGCAGGCTCTTTGCTGATCAAGAGTTGGGCGCTTCACCAACTAAGCTGCCCAGGCATCCCTAAACCCTAATTTCTAAAACTGAAAATTCTTATCAATTCTCCTCATTCATTGTAATCTTTCCAACCACTTCTTTCCACCAGTCTTGCTCCATTCTTTCTCCTGATTGCCATCTGTTATGTCTGGTTACAGAATTGAAAACATCTAAAAGCTGAGCATTTCCAAATACTTTGTCAAATACTGCCCTAAACTCTACCTGAAATGCCTCATAATGATGTATACAATGTCTGCCTTTTAACAGTATAATAAGATGTGAAAATCGGTATTGGTTGCATCCTTTAATAAATCTTAGCCAATCCTGGGGCTCCTGGGTGGCTTAGTCGGTTGAACATCCAACTTTGGCTCAGGTCATGATCTCATGGTTCATGAGTTCGAGCTCCACGTGGGGCTCTGTGCTGACAGCTCAGAGCCCGGAGCCTGCAGCCTACACCCTGCTTCGGATTCTGTGTCTCCCTCTCTCTCTGTCCCTACCCCACTTACACTCTGTCTCTGTCTCTCTCTCAAAAAATAAATGAACATAAAAAAGAAAAGAAAAGAAAAGAAAAGAAAAGAAAAGAAAAGAAAAGAAAAGAAAAGAAAAGAAAAGAAATCTTAGCCAATCCTGGGCTGAAGGCAATCTGAAACAGAGTAGGGTGAAGAGAATGTCTGGCACGAGAGCCACTGGACAAACACCTGGGTGAAAGTCTACACGGTGGGTTTTAGTTTACTCAGGTGGACATGTCTGGTGCTCTGTAACCACAGAACGGTGAACACTTGCACAAAAACTCTACAAAGAATTAAAAGTCTCATTGAAATATGCTTCAAGTATTATTAAAATATATACCCCACCTTCCTTCTCAGATACCCTACTTCATAGTCTCAAGCTCTAGAGCCCCAGGTTAAAGCTCTTGTTCAGCCTAGAGTCCAAAATTTTGTGATTTCCACCACCACTTTTTTTTTGTTTAAAGATTTTATTTTTAAGTAATCTCTACACCCAACATGGGGCTTGAACTCACAACCCCGAGATGAGTCACATGCTCTACCCACCGAGCCAGCCAGGTGCCCCTCCACCATCACTTTTAACTCTACTATTACCTGGAGGCAGTTTGGTGCTCAAAAAGGGAAAACCAACAATGGTCAAGAGGCCAACAGGGACCCTGAAGAGGAAAAACAGTTAATAAGGAGCAAAGCCTTGTCCTCTCTCTGGTGTTGGGTGGGTGGGGCTCATGTCATGTCGATGAAGAAATTCTGGTGAGTTCTTCCCAATTCCTTCCAGTCTCACTTGCCCTGTGAAGTTGTAAGTAAGTGTGAGTATTCCAAAGTCCTTTTCTGGACTGAGGACTGAGGCCACACCTCCACCTCTCAGGGTCAGCATAATCTTGGTGGTCTTCCTAAATGACATCAGCAATGGGTCTTAGGGTAATCTGGGCGGGACCTGAAAATTCTGTAGGCAAATGGAGCTAAAACTTCGGGTGTCACCGGAAGCATTAATGAAACATACATGCACGGACAGAAGCCAGAAGGAAATAGAAAGGAAGCAGAGGGACAAGAGGAGAAATAAGATATTCATGGGGTGTTTGATACTATAAAATTCCCTGTAGAACAGCTAAGACACTGGTACCACAGATGTCTGAGTCTGTGGTTGGGCATTACTTATATCTTTTTGTAAGTTTTTTAACGTTTATTTTTGAGAGAGAGACAGAGCGTGAGTGGGGGAAGGGCAGAGAGAGAGAGAGAGAGAGAGAGAGAGACAGAATCCGAAGCAGGTTCCAGGCTCCAAGCTGTCAGCACAGAGCCCGACATGGGGCTCGAACCCACGAACCACGATATCATGACCTGAGCTCAAGTCGGACCGACTGAGCCACCCAGGCGCCCCAAGGACACTACTTAGATCTTACAGTGATACGATACAGCCACTGAAGTCAAGCTCTGTTATCCACATGAATGAAATGAAAAGTGATGTGCGTAACACAGTTTATTTATATATGCACCCAAGAATATATTCGGATCAGAAATCACGGAAAAACTGGGTGGCCAAGTGGTGATGTTACAAAAAATAATCCACATATGGGTTCAGTGTAGTCTGGGAGCCCGTTATAATGTCTGCAATTTATTCTAAAATGCTACTGTGCAGTCAGTGTGACATTTTCCAAGGTAGCTTTGCTTCTAGGAGTAGTTCGCTAAGAAGGTGGCTGCCATCCAGCTGGGCCACACTCCAACGGCTGCTCTGACACGCTCTTTTGCAGTTCGACAGACTTTAATCAGTACTGCACATCCAAAAATGGCTTGATTTTTTTCTTTTGAAGATATTTATTTATTTATATTTTCGAGAGAGACAGAATGTGAGCAGAGCAGGGGCAGAGAGACAGGAAGACACATAATCCAAAGCAGGCCCCAGGCTCCGAGCTGTCAGCACAGAGCCCGACGCTGGGATTGAACTCACAAACCGCGAGATCATGACCTGAGCTGAAGCCAGATGGTTAACGGCCTGAGCCACCCAGGCGCCCTGAAGATTTTAAGTAATCTCTACACCTAATGTAGGGCTTGAACTCACAACCCCGAGATCAAGTCCCATGCTCTACTGACTGAGCCAGCCAACTGCCCGCCGAAATTTGTTTTTATTGGTGCAACTAGTCTCATGAGAGGCTGTCATAGACCAAATTAAAGGCATTCAAGACTGGCCAGGGTAGTTTACGTGACTAGGGTGTAAGAATCTATGAAGTCTTCATTCCCTAGAGATAGTGGCTGAGGCCTGCTTCCCAGCGGCCTGGTCCACCTGCTCATTTAGGATTACAAAATCTCACCCTAGGAATATTACTGCTTCTACTTCCTGTAAACCTTTTATATAGGGTGCGGTCAGAGCGTCTGAAAGGAGAGCTGGGCATTCCTCCAATTTACAGAAGAGGATGTCCCAACTGTTTGGGACTAGTAAATGCAGACTGATGTTTTATGTGTCCAGCAGAATTTGAAACGTGCTCAAAGCTGGCAGCAAGATTTAAAGGAATAGCTCAGGGGTGCTTGATGGCTCAGTTGGTTGAGCGGTTGACTCAGCTCATGATCTCAGTTTGTGAAATCAAGACCCGCATCGGGCTCTGTGCGGACAGGGTGGATTCTGCTTTGGATTCTCTCTCCTTCTCTCTCTAAATAAATAAATTTAAAAAAGAAGAGAAGAAAGCAAAAAGGATAAGCTCACTCACCAGAGCGGATTGGACGCCTTCTCTATGAAATGCAAGACTTGGTGATCCTGAAAACGTTCCCAACTGGGTGAGGGAGAAAGGCTCTTCTAGGAAATTGTTTCTGAAAAATTCTCTTACAGGGAAATGTGTGTAAAAATTGCAAGTTGTAAATGATGCTTAGGCTTAGACCAAAGCCCTGTACCTACTGAGAGCTCAGAAAGTATGAATGAGGAGGGAGGACAGGAGTGGTGGTGGCTTATGTAGACAGAGGAGCCAACCAATCACAGGTCACATCCACTGTCTACAAGGGAAACAAAGTCAAGACTAGGTCCTTGGTGCTTTGTAAAGGATCAGTAAAGACCTCTTAGACTGGAAGAGAAAAATCGTCAGTCTAGGCCTGAGGAAAGTGGCCCTTACAGGGGTTTGTGCACACATCCACAGGGGTTTTCAAATCACATTATGCGCACTCATCAATGTCTGTGTGCGATCTGTGTGCCGAGGAACATTATCAGGGACACAAAATCATAGTTAAGGGTTTCTATTTTTTTTTAAATATGTTTTTTTAATGTTTATTTTATTTTTTGATAGGGAGTGCAAGCAGAGGAGGGGCAGAGAGAGGGAGACAGAGGATATAAAGTGGGCTCTGGGCTGACAGCAGCAAGCCTGATCCAGGACTCAAACTCACAAACCCCGAGATCATGACCTGAGCTGAAGTCTGACGCTCAATTGACTGGGCCACCCAGATGCCCCTTAAGGGTTTCTTTTTAACTGAATCTTTTACCAGTTGCTGTAAAGTTCAACCGACTTTGTAAAACCCGGGGACCCGTGGGGAGCATCCTACTTTGTAAGATGAGGAACCTAACCAAGGCACTACCGACCTGATAACAACAGACTAAAATGCCATGTGGATTCTAGCCTGCGGGCCAGCTTCACTGAGAGATGAATAATCTTTCAAATCTGAAGGACATGGCAACAAACATTTATATACGAGACGTGCTGTGGGGTTCCTTAAATAAGTAACTCCCCAGGCTCATATACTTATAGAACAATTATTTAACAGAGACGGGCTGAGAAAAAGAAGAACGAAGAGTTGAGGAGTATTACTCTGAAACAAAGATAAAGCAGCATTTAGATGCTTAAGCATGGTTGAAGCTGATGGGCACAAGAAATTGGATTTTTACACTATACTGAAAAACAAAGTCACTTGAACATGGCTTTAGGACACTGTGATGAAATTACTCAGATAAGGCCATGTTTAAAGCCACAGAATTTCGTAACATTGTCACAAAAGCTCAGAAAGTCTGCAAACTGCTGCTCGACTTGCATTCCAACTGCAAACGCCTTCCCACTCCAAGCTGGGGACAGGGCTTTGGTTACCATGTCCGTCCGAGGGAGATCTGTTGTGGTTTTAAAGTGTCTAGTGGAGCTTTATAAAGAGCACAGAAAAGCATGACCTTTGTGTCAGCAGTAACCTCAACATATAATTCTGGGAAACTTTTGTGCCTAGTGTTTTACTTATTACTGCCCGTGAAGTAAGTTTTACTTGTGCCTCCAAAGCTGTGCAAGCATATACTTTAAAAACACAAGGTATCTTATATAAACATTGTTGTAGGCTTTCCTTTACTAAACTGGTACATTTGTTGAAGAGCTTTTAGTGCCTACTCCTCGTTTACGCTTAGTTTTTATACAGTCCAGTTTCATAGGGCCGTACTAATTGTATTAGATCCCAGTTATACTAGACTTATTTAAACAAATTTTTTTTAATGTTGATTTTTGAGACAAAGAGAGGCAGAGCATGAGCAGGGGAGGGCAGAGAGAGAGAGCGAGAGACAGAATCTGAAGCAGGCTCTGGGTTCTGAGCTGTCAGCACAGAGCCCAATGCAGGGCTCGAACCTACGAACTGTGAGATCATGACCTGAGCCAAAGTCAGACACTCAGTCGGTTGACTGAGCCACCCAGGTGCCCCTAGACTTATTTTTTATTGAACAATGTTCAATGGCAGGGATCCCACTCTGACCTTTTTTCTCCAGCCACCTCCTTCCACTCCCCTTCCCCTTGACCAACTCCCCGTTTACTTGCCCTTAAATAGATAATGGGATGCAGTTTTGTGTTACTTCAGTTACTGTAATATTGGATCTGCTATCCTAAGCTACATTTCTTTGGGGGCCAAAGGGAGAAAGGACTTTTTATATTATCTGAGTCTAATAAATGTAATAAGAACCGGCTACTCTGTTAAGTAACAAACCTGGGTTCCAAATGTTTTTTTTCTTTTTTTCTTTTTTTTAAGTAACAATACAATCTAGATACAAATCTGTGTACTTCACTGGAGATATTGTATACAATACAGATATTGTATCTTACGACTGTAGCTACAAAAAAGCATAGGTGTTTCTTTTTGTTCAAAAGAGCTGAAATATTTTAGCAAGTGGAATGAAAAACAATCTGAGGAAGTCATGAGATAGATTCTACATTTCAGTCAAATCCCAAATTCCATTGTTCTCCGTGATGAAATATCCAGGAGTGTGAGGTCTGTAAACATCCTACACACAATTATGGCTTAGCGGGAGTTACTTTGGGATTCTTAAACACACATTGTGTTCCATAATTCACACAGAATAGAAACAAATATAGTTTCGAACATTCTCTGAAGGGCATCTTCTTCACTATACATTATTTTTCTTGGGTTCTGTAGGGTCATGACATTAAACTCCTTCCAGAACACCTTCAGCAGAAAGAAATTATATCCAAGCAGGAAATAAAGACAGGCACTATAGAAGAGCACTTCAAACTTATACCCTAGACCCTCAAAACTCAACAAAAACCTTGCAAAACTCAGGATCTGGTCCTTAGAAACTTGGAGGTGTCGTAAAACAGTGGCATATCGATTTTGTCTCCTCTACATCAAAATCTTTGTAATTATTTTTATTCAATAAATCCAATACTGTTAATTCAGAAACTAAAGAAAAAGGACACAAGAATTTGAAGGGCTTAAATATATTTTTTATATTGATAGTCTGTGTCTTTCTACCCTAAAATACATTATTATTGATTACATACAGGATGAGGTGAGGTATTTGTAAAATATCTGGTAAAAAATAATTAATATACAGTATTCTACATGAGATGGAATCTTAGGAACCTTTAGGTCTTCTGAAGTGTTCAACTGATCATCTAGATTAAACTGCCCTGAATGGATTTACAGTTGTTCCCTCAAACCATGTCAAAAAAAGGAAGGCTCTTACATTTTCCCAGAATTTGTGAAGAAAAGGGAAAGCACATAATTGGCAATTTCTATTTCTCACATCCACAGTAACGCATTCACACAAAATCAGGACCTCCACGTTTAGCATAAAAAGAAAAAAAAATCCTGGATTAGATATATAATGATATCCATGAATAATGAATGGTTAGGCTAATTCAACAACAGTAAAGAAATTCAAGTGGTCAACAG